>NC_029794.2:12838564-12845679 GCF_000816755.2 Arachis ipaensis | reverse complement strand
ATATATATATGGAAGGTGAAATGACTGAAAAATTAAAATGAAAAATAAATTACTAAAGGTGTTTAAGTAATTTAATATATTCGGAAAATGCGGGGACAGAAACGGGGACGGGGATCCCCGCACCTGCTTTGGGGGAATTTGTTCCCCATCCTTGTCCCCGTAGGAAAAATTTCTCGCCATCGAGACCCCATTTGAGGCGGTCCCCGCGAGGATCCCCACCTTCCAAGAATTTTTGACACCCCTAATAATGGTGGTGCAGTGAGTATAGTTATGAAAATCGAATCAATAATCGATCTGATTAAGTTATTGTGCATTAGATTAGAGATCTAATCGGTAGATCAATGGTCGAATTATTTAATCCAATAATAATTAAATAAATATATAAACTTATAATTAAATAAAATTTTAAATAATAAAAATTAAAAAATAGCATCAGGCTTGTAGAGGGTGCAAGGTTCGAGATGTTGCTGTAGCACTTTTTTAAGAAATTTGGATGGGGCTCCTACAGTGATCCATATATTGCAGGTCCACCTATGGAGGCGCACAGATCAATAAGTGGAGGCGTGATCAACCTGTGGGTTTAGAGGTCTGGTTCATTGCAGTTCACACCAGTTTTGCCAATGTTTTCAAATTTGACTAATTTTCAGACTTAAAACGGTTAGAATATCAAACGAAACCAGATAAGGGTCTAATTTGCTATTTTTTTGGTCGAACTGATCGATCCAGTTCAGATTTTATAGTTGAGATATTAATGAATTAGATGGTTGTTAGTAGTTAAAAGTTGAATTTGAATCCTCTAATTTTTGGATTTTCACTTGAGAGGGTAAAGTGTGATTTCTTATCCTTGAATATTTTTTCTCTTATATTTTCTTTTGGTCCCACCTATAAAATAAATGGTGAGAGATCACACTTTACTCTCTCAAGTAAAATCCAAAATTTAGAGGATCAAAATCCTTAAAAGTTAGATATATTTATGATAGTTGTGGAATGTAGTTCTATAAATAGCAAGTTAGTACCTTGTATCATTACACAACTTTAATACACATATCATTTTTTAGTCTCCTCTCTTAAGTTCTAACATGGTATCAGAGCCATGGTATTGAGCTCCTCGAGTTTCCTCATTTCTGGCCAAAAGCCATTTTTTCTTTCTCCTGTAGTGTTTTCCCCTCCTTTTTAGATAATTCTTTCAATAATATCTTTCGTCAGAGACCACATTTTCTGATTTTCACGACGTTCCTAGCTTCATAGATAAAACCTCTTTGTTGTACACCTCCGGACGCGCCCCATGCGCCACCAACATCTTCTTGTCAGCCTCCTTTTGTTTTTTTCCTGTCACATTTTTTGCCTATTTCGTGACAGCTTCGATACTGTATACATCCATTGAACACTCCATTCTCTTCATCTTGATGTTTCAAGTTTAACGAGCCAAACCCACCATTCGCTTCCACTTGACGCACCGGAGCTGCTTGAATACCGTCGGAGGTTAGTAGCGGATTTACCGACGGATTTACGGGTGGATTTGGCAATAAATTTGTCAGGTAAAAAGTTACTATTGGATTTGATTTTCCAACGGTAAATTCATCGATAATAATTGGAGGAAAAAAATTGGTGCGATCATTACCGTCAGATTTATGGAAAAATTCCAATGATAAGGTAATTAAATGAAACGTGCCATTTTGGTCACAGGCTGTGCGTTACCAGCAGATTTTTCTTACGGTAAATTTTCCGGTAAAATTGACCCTAAATTCGAATTTGTGAACCTTTTCCCTCCATTTCTGCAATATCATCAACCTCATTTCTCTCCCCTTTCTCTTTTTCTCTCGTCGTCAACCCCCTCCATCGCCACCATTTGCTGTTGTTTCGCCGGTAATTGCCACCCTCACTCACTCTCATCACTGATCACTGTCACTCAGTCATTGTCGTCAACGCCACCACTAGCATCGTTATCGCCTCCAGTAGCATCTTCGGCGCTCATCATTGTTGCCTCCCGCAGCGTCGTCATCGCCGCCTCATCACAGTAGTCTTCTGTCGTTGCCACCTCTCGTTTGTTGCCACCTTTTATACTAAGTCTCTTTCTCTGATTAGTTTCTTTTATTTTTTTTTTCAATATTTGGGGGTTTAGGGTTTGTTTAGTTTTTGAATCTTTTTTGAAATTGTTAATCTTCTTAATTTGCATCTCTGTTTGTTTACTTGTTTGTGTAATTATTGTTGAATTTCCTGTTTGGAAGTTTAGGGTTTGTTTAATTTTTTGTTTAATTGTCAGATATACATATACAAATGCTGCTATTTGCCTCCTTTGCTTAATGAATTAAATAAGATGAAGATACATTTATTATTGTTATTATTTTTATTCTGATTGATCTGTTTTATGTCATGTTTATTGCTTTTGATGTAAGTGTTTAAACCTCTTATTGTTGTTTGGGTGTTCTTGGAGTATTTAATTATAAAAAAATATTAGAGTTTGGTATATATTTCAACCCTTGAACGAGTGTACTAATTGGAGATACAATTGATGCTTTTGAAAGAAATGGTAGCAATAAACAAGTTATTTATGAAGTTTCCAAGGTAAATAACTAGCACTCTTTTCATTAAGAAACAGTGTTCTCAAGACATGAGAATAAGTAAATATTTTTATGAGTATCTAAATAGTGCTTACACCTCTTTCACCCTCTTGTTCTATATTTTTATTGACCAAACAAATACAAAGTAATTTTTATTACACACTGAAGTGTAATTATTTAACTAGTCTCAATAATTCTACTATTATACAATAACCTTGTGAATTAGTATTAAGGCAACAATTTAGTTCTGATTCTCCCCATTTTCATTGTCTTATAATCTACAATGGTTCATTTTATTACTTCAGGTCTTTCTGAAGTTTCTATGCTTGGGTATAACTGCCTCTTTTGCAGCATTTTTGGGTAAGCATGCCAAATTCTATGCTAATTATGATTACCATATATAACTTAGGCTTAATTCAACATTCTCACTATTGATCCACAGGCTGGTGAAGTTCTCATTGATAGTATCAACTTCGAAGAATTTCAACTGAAATGTTGACATAATTATTGTTATTCATCAAGGAAAAGTTGTAGAAAAAGGTAGAGACATACTAAACACTCAGCGTTAGACGCATATTAATGTTATATTAATTTGTATTATTTACTTGATAAAGTCTCTCTTTTTTTTTAGTTTTAATAATAAACTTTGATATTTGAACTTGTTTGTGAACTTTTAACTAAAAATTATATACAAATTATTATAAAAAATGTAAAACTTTGAATTTTGTTAGTTTAGAAATTATTAAATTTAAAAGTTACCGGCGAGGTTTATACCGTCAGATTTATTCCACCGCTAAATCCGATGGTATCCGATGACTTTCTTGTTGTGGCTGTTTCCACCGTCAACCATCAATTCCATCTCCATCCGTGACATTTTTACATTTTTTGGTCATCCTTATGGTGTTTTCCTCCAACAACCATCCCACCATTCGATTCTCTTTGCTGTTTTGTGTTTAACCGACCCAACCCCATTGTGTCCGCAGACGCACGTGCGAGTACGCATCTCCAGAAGTCAACTGCATCCATAATCTTCAACAGATTTCCAAATTCAATATCCACCATCTGATTCCCTTCGAAGATGAATGGTAATGGCTTTGATTCATCTCCTCTGCGTACAACTCAACGACCCAGATTTTGTTGATGTGGATCAGATTCGTGCTTTACTCAACCCAGTTTGGATCCACGTTAACTAGACTCGTTCGATTGTTGACCTACCCATTGAGTAGGGCTGACTTAGCATGCTAACAGAATTACGTTATCCTATCCTGTGCTGCCACTTGTCATGTTGACTGCTAACATGGAAGTCTCACAGGCTATTGACATGACACCTATGTGGGACTTCTCTTAAGATTTTTTGGTCTCCTCTTTTCGGTTTTGCCATCCAATCTTGCTTTTTTTTTCATGTTTGTGGGATATTTATCTATTTTCATAGAGAAACCAGATGCTTTTGTCACATTCTGAAAGTTTGCCTTCTTTTGACAATTCTCAACCTTTTTAGAAAATTTTGTAAGTTTGCCATCTTTCTGACAGTTCACCACCTATTCAACAATTTTCCAGTAGTTCACCATCTGTTTAACAATTCGTCACCTATTTGGCAGTTTTCTAGAAATTCGTCATCTTTTTTATAATTTGCCATATTTTTTACAGTCCGCAACTGTTCCAACAGTTGCATCTGTACTTTCTTCTGGTAGTTGCGTCTGCATTTCCTTTCAGCAGTTCTATCCCACTCTAGCATTTTGCCCCATTTTGGCAGTTTTGCCTTCACTCCGTTCTGGTAGTTCTATCAACACTTTTTTCTGTTAGTTTCTGCAGTTTTTTCTTATTCTGTTGTTTTAATAAGTTTCAAACTCAAGTTGCCACTTGAGTTTGAGAGAGATATTAAAGATAGTTGAGATATTAATGAATTAGATGGTTGTTAGTAGCTAAAAGTTAGATATATTTATGATCATTGTTGAATGTAGATCTACAAATAGCAAGTTTGGACTTTGTATCTTTACACAACTTGAATACACATATCATTTTTTTAGTCTCCTCTCTTGAGTTCTAACAATGGGCACAATAAAAGTTAAAGGGTCAATGTTAGGCGTAGTAAACGGATATGTCTACCAAAATGGGATAGATCGACCTACTTCATCTAAAAAAAATGGTTTGAAAATTCTACCCGCCACGATTTTTGGTTGGTGGGTGGGTTGGCCTATCATAAAATTTTCTTCTTTTTATCTTACCTTGAAAATTTTGAAAAAAATATTGTTATAAGTTAATTAAAGTGAAAAATAAAATCCATAACTTGATAACTAATTAATCGTAATGCATGCTCGACAAAAATCATAATTCTACAAAAAAAAAATTGATTTAAAAGTCATAAGAAATACTTAATTTTTTTAGATTTATATATAACCCAACTAAATTAAAAAAATGTCAATTGCTCACTGGGCAGTTTCGTTTCACCAAAATCCGTAGGTCAAGCGGAGGCGAGTTTAGTGGGCATTTTTTTTCTTTAACAATCTCAATTTTTATGATTGGTTCACTCTTTTGGCGGATTAAACGAGTTAGTCTGCTGTCCATTTTCTATTTCTAGTTGTTATTCTAGATGGAATTTTTTTTATGTTGGAATTGAATGTTGGAATTAGAGTATTAGGAGAAATAAATTATCAAATGATTAATAAGCTTATGTCTAAGAATAGAATTAATTTCCTTGATTTAGTGGAGATTAAGCATACAGAGGTGGTGGGGAAAAAAATTGGTTTTGAGATGGTATGATAAAATGACATTATATTAAGGAAAAAGTTTGGTAACAAAAAATTTTTAGCCATAATTAGTTAAAACTTTCCATAATTTACTTCATTTATATAACTTAATAATATTTTAATTTTCTATTTCACTCTTTTATCAATCTACTTATCATATTCTTATCAGCCCACTTATTAATGATATTAATTATAATATCATATCCCTAACTATTAGACATTCTTGTAATCACTATTTAATATTTCCTTTTATATTTTGAATGTTATAATGTCATATGATTCTCCCTCTTATGCTTAATAATTAGATACCAACGAAATGACATTTTTGGAGAGAGATTCAAATCTTAGACTTAAGAATACAATCATCATTAATAACAATTAAAATGGTAATAATATTAATTAAATAATTTTAATTGTAATTGATTTTTATTTCCTTTAATTCATTTATTATTATTGCAAACGTTGACAAATGTGAAAACTTGGTTTAATAGGTTTTTCATTGTTAATTTGGATCATGAAGGTTGTTATTCCCTCCAACTAAAAATCACAATTCTATTTCAATTACAAGCACAATTGGGATAGAACAAAGAAATTTACAAGAAGGAGTTGAAGAATAATTTGAACAACAGACAAACTCATCCAATGAGATTATTGTCCGTCAATCAATTTTCGATAATATGAAAGACTACACTAGCTTTGATGAGGTATGGTAATAAACTGATTTAATTTTTTTATGTGCATCTATAATTATACTATACTAATTAAGTTCATACACATAGCATTCATAAGTTCATATACATAACATCCATAATTACATCTGTAACACCCTACCATACAGAGTCTTATGCTTAAGTCATAATTCAAAGATGGCAAGGTATTACGACCTATAAAACAAAAATTTAGTACGTATAGTAGTATGAATAATTGATTATAACTAGGAGCCTTTATAGAAAAGAGGGTAAACAAAAACCGTAACTCGAACGCGCAACACTCCGATCGATAACGTAACGAGCAAAGGATAAGCTAGCGCAAGATCATAATTATATAAAGAGTATCAAAAACGGAAATATCAAGACTCAAAATCCGGCTCCGAAGATAACCGGTCCGAGCATAGCAATATATACATATAATAAAATAAGAAAAACCCCAAAGGAAACCCAAAGGGACACAAATATAGAAATCTAATCTCCAAAATCCCCTCTAGAAGGAGTCATCACAGTTTGTATTATTTAATGGAGATAAAAGTATCTATGCAAAACATTTAAACCAAAACAAAGCCCCGAGAACAAATATCTTCGCTAATCCGGAAGTCTCCAGCATGCCTTAACGAGAAGCCTCGCGTCCTGCATCTGAAAACCACAAAATCCGCATGGGTGAGAACCAGAGGTCCCCAACACGGTAACAACTTCCACATATATAATACATAATAATAGAGGAAAGCCGAAGGCAATCCTAGAACTTCCTCCAGATAATATCAAAGCTTATAAACAAACTAAACCGTAAGTGGCAACTGACTAAAGATCCTTCAGTCTAACTAATACTTCCCTTTCCAATTCCTTCAGACCTCCCAACCACCAGCAGGAGTATAATATAGCAAACACAGTTATATCAGACAAGAGATTCACAAATAGGAATGAATAAGGCATTTAGACAATTAGCAAGTAATATGCAGTCAAATAGGCAATCTAAAACAAATCATGTAGTATGCTTATGATGCATGCCTGTCCCTAGTGGCTGATGATATCATCTGTCGGTTATAGAGCCAACCCGACAAGTCCTGGTAGCTAACCATTGGACTGTCCCTCTG
>NC_029794.2:12835389-12838556 GCF_000816755.2 Arachis ipaensis | reverse complement strand
CCACCGCCATTCTCCGCATCTCACATAATCATCTTTGATCCTCAATGATCATTCATTTTTCCCCTTGCTTCACTCGCAAGTTACCACATTCACTAGCCCTTTTTCTCATGCTAGGCATATCATAATGATTCAAGACATAAGTGGTGAGATCAGAGGCTTAGAAGTATGAAATTTGGCTTTTAAAACTCAAAAATTAACTTTGGGATGAAAACAGGGCCACGCGTACACGCATTCCACGCGCACGCGTGGATGGCCTTAAAACTCATCGACGCACAAGCGTCATACGCGCAAACGCGCGGATTGAAAATTAGCCAAACGACGCGCAAGCGTCAGCCACGCGTATGCGTGGGTGCTCTTGCGCCCCAGGCACAAAACTAGCACAACTCTGGCACAACTCTCTGGAAAAAGGCTGGGCATCTGGTGCAGCACATCGACGCGCTCGCGCACACCACGCGCACGCGTGGATGGTGCTTTCTCGAAGAACGGTGCGTACGCGCCAAGTGCGCCTACGCGCGGGGGTCATTTTGCTAAAAATTTTCTAAGTTAAAAGATGCAAAATTCACAGATTCAACCCCCAATCTTCCGACGGACATAACTTTCTCATTTTAAATCGTTTTTCACCCGTTCTTCGAACGGCATGGACATCCCAGATTCAATTTCATTTCTAAATAAATTTGGCACAAATCAGAGATCCGTAGTCCAAGTTATGTCCCGTCAAAGTATGCCCAAAAACCATATTTTCATACAAAACCATAAAGTGCCATTTTCCAAAACAAGCCACTTTCAACTCTTTTCAAAATCAATCAAAACATGTCAATTTCATCCCTTTTCTTTGAAATCAATCAAATGTACCAAAATCAACATCAAGCCATCCTCAACTCACACATTGACACTTTACCAAAATTCCCAAAACCACATCCAACCATTTTAACACTTCTCAATCAAATGGCTAAAGGACAAACACAATATCATATCATACATCCTCCTCATCCCAATTTCCAATAATACCATTTCCAATCAACCATCATTATACATAATCATCATCATACTCACCATCAACATGGTACCACCCACCAATTCAACCTTAATCATTTATCAAGCATATATCATAACATGCATTTTCTCATACATCACACAACCAAGGCATCAATATTCATAATCACATATATGATCACATCATATATCTCAACCAATCAACAACATCATCAATTCAATGCCTATCTTAAGGCCTCTAGCCTAAGTATTTCCTACCACATTACGTATTAGATACGAAAAACCGAAACCATACCTTAGCCGATTACCCAAGCTCAATTGGAACACTTCCAAACCACTTGTCCACAAGCTCTCAAGGTCTCAACACCTCCAAGAACAGATTTTATCACACAAAACCCTCTCCCGAGCTTTCCAAAATCACCAATCATGCTCCAATATTCACATATACACAACCTAAGCCACAATCATCATATCCATACACAACATCTCAATACCCAAACATTATAGAACAACAAATTATACTAGGGTTGAGAATCTTACCACATCCAAGGTCTAAGGAGACAAGATTAACCTTCTCCTTCAAGAGAGTTGGGTCCTATAACATTAAAGAACCCAAAATCTCAACATTTTTGCTCATAAAACTCGAAATCAAGGCTGGAAATTTGAAGAGCAAAACGTAGCTTACCTCAAGATTAATTGTATGGGTTTTGTAGAGCTCTCCGCGGTGAACGCGTGGCCACAAACGGTGCGGCAATCGGAGCTCTAGATCAAAAGTTATGGTGGTTTAAAGATCAAGTGAGAGATAGAACTTGAGAGAGTGTTCTTCCCTCCATGGCCTCCATTTTCAGCGTGTGAGTGTCTCAAGTGAGGAGAGAGTGCTGAAAACTAGGGTTTTGGTTTAGTTTAGTTGGGCCAAGGGCCCACTTTGGGTCCGGTTGGACCGGTTTAGCCCGTTCGGTCCAATCTTGGTCCGATTTCTATAAAATTGGTACCGAAATTCTCGTCTCACTCTCCTCTATCACATTTAGCCATAAAAATAACATTTTTGGCTTTCTAGAATAAATTCTCATTTATGGGTTAATTAGCCGTTAATTAACCGGGTCTTACAACATCCAACTAACATCTAAAAATTAAATTCATGTTTATTAGATATTACATCCATACACATATTATTTTTTAGTTATTGCATAAGTAACTATCAAATTAACACAGATGTTTTTAAATTTTTTCATAATTGAATTTGAAAAAATGTCAAATTCTTAAATTAATTTATTCAATAGATAAATTTACTCATAATATCCATAAATTCATACGCATAACATTGAGAATTTCATATTAATAACATCCATAATTTTGTACTCATAATATTCATAATTTCATACATATGATGTCTATAATTAATAAATTTTTATAATTAATATTACCAAATTTTAAACTATACGTCTTATTATATTTTTCAAATTATCTCATATGTATACTAATAGGTCATAATTTTAATTATTTTTTATTTAATATTTATATGTATGCTTATTTATTGATTTTAATATGACGAATTAATAATTATTTTTAAAAATTTATTTTTTAATTTTTTTATATCTTATCTTTTATTTTTTATTTTCTAATAGTTTACATGTAAAATATGAGTTGTGCAGTAGAAGTTGTTAAAATTTTTAAATTTAACCTCCATAATTTCTGTAGAAAAATTGTATTTTAATGGGTAATAATAGGAGTGAAGAATTTTAGGAATTTAATTTGAAAGAAACTGGAATTGATTTTGGAAAGAACATTAATGACTCCAAGAACATAAAAAAATAGTAGGTGATAAGAAGAGTAAATGATAAGAATGTGTATATCACTTGCTTACAAGAGAATGAAAATTTTTATATGACATTTTATATTATAATTAATTTTTGACTACCTAACACTACCCTATATTAAAGCGATGGTTGAAAGAAGCTATGTGAATCATACGCGCTTGAAAAGATGGCTTAATTTCAGATTGCAACATCAACAAAGCCACTAGGCGATTATACATTGATGGCATAATGGTACAATATAATTTTGTAGTATTTTTGTTTTTTTGATGGTAGTAAATGGCTTGCATACTGTTGATATTTAAATTTGTCTATCTATGCTTAGTATTTAATGAAATTATATATCTTTATTTCTAATTT
>NC_029794.2:12822154-12835336 GCF_000816755.2 Arachis ipaensis | reverse complement strand
AACTTGATTAAAAAAAAAAGTAGGTCAATAAATCAAAGTGGGATGATGATGATAGTGAAGAGTGGAACAACAAAGAGGATGCAAAACATGCTCTAGTGGCCAGTGAAAAAGTTTCGAAATGATTAACCAAATACCACCATTGTAAGGACCTAGTTTTCGATAAACTGATTTTTCAGGCTATTTTATAACTTATTCCAACAAATCTAGGACCATGGCCCATTAAGGATTAGTGAAGTAGGCCCAATGGTAAAAAAATAAAGATAAATTGAAAAATGATAATTAATAGCTTAAATTTGACTTTATGAGGATAATTAATCCCTCCAAGTTAATTTTGACAAGTAAAAAGTAGAAACTCACTCTTCATTGATCCATTATTCTTCACTAGAGACTTTTTGAGTTGGGATTTACTTTTAGTGGCGGTTTTGTGCGCATTGGGATAAAAGTTAGTACCAAAAAATCTCGGAACCAGTAGTAAAAATATTTTCTACCTTGGTAATTATGTCCTAAGATTAATCTTAGCTGTTTATTCTTGATTTATTCCTTTAAAAATAAATCTCAGCTGCTCATTATTTTACCACGCGGTAAAAGTTAATCCAAAACGAACTTCTGACTAGTATTCCGCAAACACCTCTCAGAGACCCCAAATTCTCTTACTTGATCTCCAAGTAACACGTACCTCTCTCTCACTCATATGGCTGAGATTATCTCTTCTATTTACCTTTCTTTGTAGTATTTTCAACGTTGAATAACTAATTGCGGTTAACTGCGGAGAAACTCAACACACAAGGGCTGACTAAGCTTCCTCGTTTTCACGCCCATTCCTATCTCAAACTTCAACCTTCAACCATAAAAATTTCAGCACCTTTACCACCTTAATTACAATGTTTACTTTAGCCTTTATTTAAACACGAATGCTAAACAAAAATCAACAAAAAATTACCACGCAAAGAGAGAAAAATGACCGAGTTTTTGAGAGAGAAAAAGAGAGAGTTTCTGCACCTTTTCTTCATATTTATAGCAATCATTCAAGTATTTCTTCCAGAGTTCTTCACTTGTTCTTCAACAATTCAACCCATTCAAGCACAATTCCTTGTTCATTCTTGATAATTCTTGCATTTTCACACAAAATTTCAGCAAGGTAAGTTCTTGTTCTTCACCACTTCTTTTTGGTTTTTCAAGTTGAATTTAAGGTGAATTCTTGCTCTCTTCTATGTCTAGAAAATCTCTCTTGAAGGCCATATGGAGCACGTCTAAGGAGCCAAGAAATTTCAAGCTCAAAGTAGTTGAAGTTCATCACTGTTTTTAGCACACCAATTTGGTCAAGAAGCTTCAAAATCCATTAATTGTCTTCCTCCATTTATTTGGTTGATTTCTAGCGTCTGATGGATTTAAGAGCTGAATTAATTAAGAGGTAAGGGTTAGAAATAGTTAGATTATCTTTGTGCTTGATTTTGTGGTCATATGAGCCATTTTGTGGTGATTTTGTACCTAAATTATAATTCTAGAAATTGTATGATGCCCACTATTTTTGGCTTGTTATATATGTGAAATATGAAGTTTTAATGCCTATGTTTCTTGTATGAAAGAGACGAAAAGATTGAAGCATTTGGGGTCAAATTTCAAGCCTTAAAATTCACAAAAAGTGAAAAAATTTCCCCTGAAAAATCAGCCAAACAAGAGTGTAAAATGATGCAGCAAATTGTGCGTTTATTTGAAAGTTTATTCATTCTAGTTTATTATCCTAAAATTTCATACTATTAGGAGTTGAGAATTGGAAGATATAAATTTTTGAAAATCACTGCCTAGAAGAGAGGAAAATTTGGTTTCAGCATTTGCTACAGTGACTTCAAGTACTCATAACTCCTAGAACTGAATAGTTATTGGGGTACAATCAAGGCATAGTTATTGTTGGGTGAGTTAAGAGTCTCTAGTCCAAAATTCAGGTTAATTGAGGCTTTGTGGTGAGAGTTATGCCAATTGGAAGCACTATGTTTGCTAAATTGAAAAACAGGGCTTGCCAGATTTTTTACTCAAATTCCAAAAGGCATATCTCCCACCTTAGGACGGCATTAAACCTGAAACCAGTGGAGTCTGAAAGAAGAATGTGTCTATACAAGTCTCACTAATTTTGGTGGTTAAAAGTGTTAAGTTGGATTTTTAATAATTTTCTTAAAATAATGTGTAGATAACTATTCTGTTGCTATGGAAGCTTCGATTTTCTCCTCACCTATAGGGCTATAGTGATTAGAAAAGTATGATCCTTAACTTGTTAGAAACCTTAGTCCGAGACGGTCACGTTGACATAAAGTTTGCATAATTCAGAGGTCGTTTAATATTTTTAGGATAATAAAAAAATTGAGTCACCAAAGTTGTTTTGGCAAAGGACTTGGTATGAAGCTTGGAATAGTCAACCAATAAAACACTTAGTGGTAAAATAGTCTTTTGCATGAATTATATGGGTAAAATAGTAATTTAGTAATCCTAGGGGTAAAAGCGTCACTACAAAATATAAGAAGAGTAATTAAAGAAAAAGTTAGAAAGGAGGGTAAAACGGAAAATTCATAAAGTACTAAGGACAAAATGGTAATTTATGACAAAGGCTTATGAGACTCAGAGATAAGACCGGGCATAAGACTTATTTAAAAGACTAAGGATAGAGAAGCTCTAATACCCATCTTAATTGCATTATGATTTGGGGTATAGTGTTATTTTTTATGTAATGCTTTGGTATAAGTTGCTATTTTGGTTTCATGCTTTGGTATTATCTTTTGTTCTCTAGCACTTAATTTGTTACATGCTCATTAACAGGGGAATATCCTTATAAATTAAGAGAAGTTATCCTTAATTGTCTCTTTAGTCTTAGTTTAATCATGTTTGTCATTAAAAAAAATTGTTGAGTCAAGAATTGAATATTAATCCTTGTGATGACAAATATAATTGATATTTTCTATTGTAATTAATTTGTTATTATGAGCATTGTAGGTCATCATATAAGAAGCAATAAAGAACCATCAATCAACAAGTCATGATCTGTGCAAAACAACAATTGATTAAGAAATATTCTCCAAGATTCAAATCATACTATGTAAAGAAGCTGCTGCAATTGTTACCAAGTAAAAGAAGAAATGTATTCTTCATCAATGCCAGTGGCCACAAATTTAAATGGTGCAACAGCTACTTCAATCTAAAAGAGAAAATGATTCCTACACTTAGAGGTTACTAAACTTGAGATAATTTAGTTGAGTGAAAGAGTAGTGAGACTCTTTGAATTGGTATTTGTAATCAAACTTTGATTATAGTGAAAATTCTACCATAGTTTGTGATGGAGACTGGACGTAAGTCTCAATGGTAAAGGTCGAACCAGGATATATTGTTGCGTCACTCTTTTTCTCTATCTCTTATTCTTATTCTTCTCTGCACTATCGAGATGAGATAAAAATCAAAATAATCTCCTAATTCGTGAGTTCTTCAGAATTATTTTTATAAGCTACAAAAAGTAGTTTCTTAATTCAACTCTCCTTCTCAAGTTACTTGCTGGGCTCTTAATATTATATATGCTAGCGTATTGCATATTCAGATGAGCCATAATGTTCTTGTTAATGGTCATTTATAACTTAAAAATGACAGACTTATTAGTGAGGATGTTACACAGTTCGTTTTTTCAGAACATTAGTAATAATAGCGGCACTTATACGTATCAAAGTAATAAAATAATAATATAAAACGATAAACAAGAAAATAAATAAACGTATTATGAAAATAAATTCCGCAATCAATTGATTATTATTGTTGATCTATCTGTTATACCTCTAACCAACTAGCGCTATAAGTCGGCAACGTGCCAAACAAATCAAACACTAATGGACCCTTATCCGGTATGAAGAGTAATATGGTTACAACCCATCTCCAGAATATACAGAAATTATGATCAAGTCAAAATACCCTAATCAGACTATACTACGAACACAAAACACCCACTCTATAAATACAAAGCCCTAACAATGTAAAAGGTACGCTATTCACTCCGAATTGCACTATACCCATCTTACTTTCTTTCTGACTTGAGCGTTAGAGTGCCCTTGCAGGTGCTCACTGCCGCCGTTCTTGGGAAGCTGACGTATACCTCATCCAACCTAGGCGAAAGTGAATTCAACCTTGAATAGGACGAGCTATACTTCTTCCGGAGCTTACTGCTCAGGAACATTTGGCACCCACCGTGGAGCCATAGTTTTAAACTAACCCTACCTTCATATTTTCTATCCTGTTTTCACCTCTTTTTTTTGCAGGTCCTAGCTTATGGCGAAAGAACTGAGTAACCCTCCTCCTTCCCTAACCCAAGATGAATTAATGGCAATCAACGAGTCTCTACGAGCATAGAACTGACGGATGGCCGGCTTATTGAATCAAAGACAAAACAGCCGAAGCAAGAGGGAAGAGCACAAAATCTTGAAAACAAAGACGACGAAGACAAACACTCGTCGGAGGCTAAACCCATAGTGACGACCATCACGAAGCCAACGGTGAAGAGAAGCAATCCATTTTCAAAAGACATCATGAGATTTCAGATGTCCAAAAACTTCACCCAGCCAACAAAACTAAAACCATATGAAGGAATTGGCGACCCCAACATATATGTCTCTAAGTTCTATACAATGATGTTCATGAATGGTGCACTCGTCGTAAATTTCCTATATTTTTGGATGGTGCTGCCTTGATCTAGTTTTTTGGACTACTTGCAGGTTTTATCTCAAGTTTTGATAAGCTGACCAACCTCTTCGTTAATAACTTTGCTGCTTCAAAGATTTACTACACGACTCAGACTACCTTAGCACCATGAAATAAGGACAACACGAAAGCCTCAAAAACTACATGACGCAGTTAGCAAAGGCGACTATGGAGATACCTAACCTCAATCCAGAGGTCCATTTACACGTACTAAAAAGTGGACTACGCCCTAGAAAGTTTCAGGAAACCATAGTGGTGACAAAACCAAAGACATTAGCTGAATTAAGAGAAAAATCAACAAGCCAAATTGAAATAGAACAGCTCAGACAAATTCGAAAGGCAAAGAGGCCTAGTCCTAGCAGGGAGAAAGACAAACAGAACAAATACCAGAACAATAAGATAGACCAAAAACCCTTCAAACTCACACCAAAATTCAACACATACACCCCTTTCAACACCAAAAGAGAGGACATCATTAAAGACATCCTACACTCTAAGTTGATCAAACCACCAAACAAAGCAGGGACCTACCAAGACCAATGATATGTAGACAAGTCCAAATATTGCACCTTTCATTAAAAGTATGGTTACACTACAGACGACTGTGTTATAGAAAAAGACCTCCTCGAGAAACTAGCTCACCAAGGTCTACTAGACAAATACATTGACAGCCGAGAACATAGACAAAATTCTGAAGACCAAGGCCAACACGCTAAATCAAGTGACAATCATAGGGATAAAGGGAAAAAAGATAAATGAAAATCCTAATCAACCTCGTGGCATTATTAACTATATCTCTGGTGGTTTCGTAGGTGGATAATGTAGCAACTCAGCCAGAAAAAAGGTCATACAGGACTATGATGTCAGTAACTGGTTCTGAGCCGATATCAACAACCAACGTGAACATCCCAGATATCACATTTAATTCTTCAGATCTCTAAGTGATGGACAAAAACCTAGGCGATCCTTTAGTTATATCACTCCAAGTTGGCGAGCCTTTGGTGAAAAAAGTTCCAGTAGACCCCGACAACAGCGCCGATGTATCGTTCTATTCTATATACCAAAAAATGAAGCTAAACGACAAAGCCTTACAACCATCCACTGGAGAACTGGTAGGTTTCTCAGGTGAGTGTGTTCCAATTCGAGTCTATATATGGTGACAAACTATATTAAGAGAATATCCTCACTGCAAAACTTTAGATATCCAATGTGGTTGTGGATTATTAAAGCCCATATAAGATCATTTTAGGAAGACCTTCTTTGAATACATTTGGTGTTATTGTTTCTACTATACACCTGTGTGTCAACTTTTGTATGTAGGACAACAAAGTAGTCAAAATACACGCCGATCAAAAAGTGACCAGGCAATGCTATAACTCAAGGCTCAAAACAAACTCTACCAGGCAACCTGCACAAGAACACATTCATGCAATCTATAACTCAGAGAATCTACCCCCTGATAGAACTCGATCCAAGAACAGAAATCTAAGACTAACTTATACTAACAGACCATTTGACCAAGGTATCATTGATAGAGGATAATAGCAAGTACACATACATAGGAGACTCTTTGCACAGACAGAACAGGGAGAAACTTATGACAATGTTACAACAAAATATCGACCTATTTGGGTGGACTCCCATTGACATGCCAGGGATTGATCTGAATATCATCTACCACAAACTAGAAGTAAATCCCTCGATCCAGCCTATAGCACGGAAGAAACAACACCTTGACACAGACAAAAGAAAGACATCCCTAGAAGAAACTAAAAAATTATTGGACGCTGGATTCATGAAAGAGATCAAGTTCACAAACTGGCTAGCAAATGTAGTCATGGTCAAAAAGCTCAATGGCAAACGGAGAATGTGTGTGGACTTCACCGACCTAAACAAAGCATGTCCAAAGGACGCGTATCCTTTATATCATATTGACAAATTAGTTGATAGCTCATTTGGTTTTCAATATTTAAGTTTTATGGATGCTCATTCTGGCTACAATCAAATACTTATGTATTCGGCAGATCAGGATAAGACTGCCTTTATTACTAACTATGGCAATTTATGTTATAAGGTTATACCTTTTGGGCTCAAAAACGCAGATGCTACATATCAACGACAAATGGCGAAAATCTTCACCAACCAAATCGGACGAAACATAGAAGTATATGTAGATGACATGGTAGCAAAGACCAAGTCCAATAACAATCATGTAAATGACCTAAAAGAAAATTTTCAACAACTCCGACTATACAACATGAAGCTAAATCCAGAAAAGTGTGCTTCTGGGTGCACGGAGGCAAGTTCTTTGGTTTTATGCTAACCTGCTCAAGTATAGAAACTAACCCAGATAAGTGTCAAGCAATCTTAGAAATAAAAAATCCTCAGTCAATCAAAGAAGTCTAACAACTCACTGGTCAGCTAGCAGTATTGTCACGATTACTACCTCGGATTGCTCATAGTGCACATCATTTTTTCAAAACATTACAAAAACAAAAAACATTCATATGGACAGAAGATTGTGAATAAGCCTTCACTGAAATTAAGGCCATATTATCATCACCACCAATATTCTAAAGATCAAAAATGGTAAACCTTTATTTCTTTACTTATCTGTACCTGACCATGTTGTAAGTTCTGTTTTGATTATAGAAGTAGATAAAACTCAAAGGCTGGTTTACTTTGTAAGCAAGTCACTCTAAAACACCGAGCTTAGATACCTGAAACTAGAGAAGTTAGCTCTAGCCCTTATAACAATCGCAAGGGGATTAAGACACTATTTTCAAAGCCATACTATCATTGTCCGAACAAAACACCCCTTAAAGCAAATCCTAACAAAGCTAGAACTCACTGGGAGACTAATAAAGTGTTCAATCGAACTATCGAATTACGATATACTCTATCAAGCTCAAGGCTCTTTGAGATCTCAACATTTAGCCAATTTTGTGGCAGAACTCACTCTCAACGACACTACACAAAGTAGTGATATATGGACACTATATGTCAATGACGCCTCAAATATGCAAGGATTTGGAGCTGGCATATTGCTTGAAAATAAAAAGGGAACAACTATAGAACAATCTTTATAATTTACCTTCCATGCCAGGAATCACCAAGCAGAATATTAAGCACTTATAGCCGGTCTAAGATTAGCTCACACTCTCAAAATAATACATATAAACGTCAAATGCGAGTCGCTACTGATAGTGCAACAGGTAACAGGTAATTTTCAGGTAAGAGATAGACTATTAGAAAAACACAATTCCATTGTCAATAATCTTATCTCTTGTTTTTTAAATTTTAAAATTTTCCATATACCTCGGAAACAAAACTGATGAGCTAATATTCTATCGAAACTTACCACTACTAGAAGTCCAACCCATCAGCCGAGCTTATCACAACTAACACTGGATGAGCCTAGTGTTACATTAACAAATATTTCGAGTATTTCACAGAAAAAGACTGGCGAGACCCATTTATACAATACCTACAGTTAGGAACGATACCTGAGTATATCCAAGACCAAAAAAAATTCAAAAGACAATCAAACGTTTTTATAATAATGAGAGTCGAGCTATACAAATGGGGATTTACAAGACCTTTGTTAAAATTCTTAAACAAGGCAAACACTAAGCTTGCCATAGATAAAGTCTACGAAGGAGTATGTGGCACACATATAGGGGGCAGGAGCCTAGCATCCAAAATCCTTAGAGCAGGGTACTACTGGTCTACAATACAAAGAGACTGCATGAAAAAAGTTAAATATTATGATCATTGCCAACGTCATGCCCAGTCATCTACAACCCAGCTGAGCAATTACACACATCGGAGGTAAGCTGGCGTTTTAATAAATGGAGGCTAGATATCCTCGGTCCTTTCCCACAAGCATTAGGTTAGGTTAAATTTTTAATTGCTGCTATAGATTATTTTACAAAATGGATTGAGGCTATCCCTTTGGCAAAAATAAATTCTGAAAAAATGATTTCTTTTGTCTGAAAAAACATAATATGTCGATTCAGTATACCTCATTCCATTATCACAGATAATGGTAGATAATTCATAGACAAAAATTTTACGAACTTTTTACAAAATTTTTGGAATTATCCATCAATTCTCATATGTAAAACACCCCCAAACTAACGGTTTAGCTAAGGCTGCCAATAAGGTCATATTGCAGTTACTTCGGAAAAAACTGGACAATTCCAAAGGATAATGAGCCAAATTCATTGCAGAAATCTTGTGGAGCTATAACACAACGGAACAATCATCAACCAAAGAGATCCTTTTCAGATTAGTTTATAGCTGTGATGCCATAATACCACTTGAAGTAGCACACCAGTCCAGCCGAACACAAAATTTTAACGATGATGCAAATGTCGAACTCAGAGCCACTGAGCTGGATTCCGTGGAAGAAACCTGAGACTATGCACTAATTCAACAACGCATAACTCAATTTGTTGTAGCTCGGAAGTACAACAAAAGGATCAAGCCAAGGTCATTCCGTGAGGGAGAAATCGTCCTCAGAAAAACAGAGGAAGCTCGCAAACCACAAGGCCATGGAAAACTAAGTGCTAGTTGGGAAGGCCTCTCCAAATATCAAAGGTCATCGGACAAGGAGCATACAAATTACAAACACTACAAGGCACCGACCTACCAAGCACATGGAACATCTCTTCCTTAAACATATAATTTAGCTAAGTACATACGCCTGGGCAAGGTATTGTACTCTTTTTCCTATTACCTAAATTTTTTTCCTAAGTTGGGTTTTGCCAGGAGAGGTTTTAATGAGGCACAACATATGCACCTTCTAACTTTAAAGGCTTCAATTAATACAAAGTTACTTCATAACTTGTTGCTTATATTACCTATTCTTTCTTATCTAAATCGAGCTATAGCTCATCCATACTTTATCTACCATATCACTAACAACACATTATTCTCTATTTTAACAGTTCCCATTTTATCTTTATTAAAGTTAGAGATGACCTAACTCGAATGATACCTTAAATATACTCAATCAAACAACTACGATTCTCAAATCCTATCATAACAAACAATACACTTGGGAGTCAATAAAACAAGTCACGCAAACATATTTTCAAATTAGCATAGGCATACCATTCCAAATATTTCAAAATACTAAACATCACACCAAGAAATGTTCAATCGAGTTATCCTCGAATACTCACTACTCCAAATAAAACAAACCTTAAAAACAATATTGTTCAAACAAACATTCAGATAAAGCACCAGTCAGGGTGAATCTATGTTATCATCCTCGCACTCTTACTCCTGATCATCATCGAGAGCTCTCCATTCAAAACCACATTGCAAGGGTCCATAGAAGCAAAATCAACAGACAAAGCGATAAACTTAGCCTGTTTCGATTCCCTATCAAATCCTACAACAAACATTTCAAACCCATACTTCTCTTTGTCAGTCTCCAAGTTTTTCTTCTCAATAGATAACTCCACAACCCTTGTCTCTAATGTCATCTTTTCCTTACCGAGCTCCACCCCTTTCTTTTCAAGCTGAGTTATTTTTTCACTTAGGGCTTTGTTCTCTTTTATAGCATCCTGCATTTTTTTTATCTTTTTCTAAATTCTCTTTCATAAGCTGCTCCAAACTTTCCCTATCAAAATAATTCCTCGCGTGCTTTAACTCTTGAGTCCGATCCATAGACATTAACCGAGCTCCCATCACCTATACAATAATTACACACAATCCATCAATTCATAACACACAAATACTAACAAAACAACCATATAAATACACAATAATTACCTGCATATATCGACCTATTCTTATATCACCCACATCATGAACCAATTTCACATTCGAGGGACATTGGCCATACTCATCAGCCACTAGCATGAAAGGAAAGTGCTCACTCCACATAGAGGTAAGATCCCCGTTCCCTTTATAACCATGAAAAAGTTTTTTGACTCTCAGTAAATTTCTCTACCTCACTGAGGTCCACATCCTTCTCAGCAAACTTAGAGCCAGTCAAGTCCACCACCTTATTCTTTGCAACCTCAACCTTCTTCCTCTTATAACTGACCCTCTTTGCAGGAGAGAGTTGATTAACATTGGCTCCTCCCTCAGTCCCCACATTACAAGTAGACCCCTCCTTGACCATATTTTTTTTTGTTTTGAAAAAAGCCTGCAAACTACTAGTAGTGACCTTGTGAGCCCTCTCACCTGAAAACACCAAAGACAAATGTTAACTTCAAATCTGAAATTAAGAAACATCTATCACAAAACTTTATATTTTTTACCTAAATATTCAATTACAGACTCCCTATTCTCTCATTCAAGCAACTCAGCTATAGCTAACAACCGGGACGAGGATATGTTATTCACCAAAACTTTCACTATCATTTCATCTCTATGTTCCATTCGATCCATTCCTAATATTTACCGAGTTGAAGCATGCCAAAATAAAGAAAAAATTTTCACCCAATACTCGTCCATATAAAATGGGTAATCCTCCTCCGCCGACCTCACTTTCACATACATTGTTTTGAATCCTTTAAATGATGACTTGTATAAACTGAATATAGCTCGGTTAGGGGCATTAGCCAAATTTATCTACAATCCTTTCCTCACACCCTTTGTCTGAAACAAAGCAAAAAACACCTCCAAAGATGGCTCCAACTCAAGATACTCCATCAATATTTCAAAACCTTTAACAAAAGCCCAAAAGTTCAAATGCAATTGAGATGGTGCACATTTCAATTGCATCAACACACCACATTCAAAAGTAGTAAAACTGAACTTATTTCTTAATTCCACAAACAAACATGTATACATATAAAAATACTCACACCCCCATGGCAAACACATTCAGATACATCACAAGGCAAGAACTCTACCCTCACAGTCTCCCCTTCTCTCACCCAACCTGAATTACCCAGCTGTAGAATACTCCCAACGTCACGAAAAAATCAACGCATACTCTTTTACAACAGGCAAAACCCAATCACACGGATTATCCTTATGATCAATAACTTCGATTTCAACTATCTTTGACTCTTCGTTTTTCTCACTTTCTTCGCCATTTCCTTTCCTTTTTCCTTTGGACTTCTTCTTCTCTTTTTCTTTCCATTTTTTCTTCCCTACATCCTTTTCCATATCTTTTCCTACACAAACACTAAAGAGCAACAGAGAAAGAATAAACAAAACAAAAACTTACTAACCTTTCTTACTCATATCTACTCCACGATAAAATTCCAAGAAAAACGCACTATGTTCACCTAAAAACTCTTCACCTCCACTCCTTTCGAAGACGGTAAATATCTAACACAATAAATTACCATGATTTCATAACCCTTCGATTACCACACACTCTCAACCGTTGATCCAATCACAAATCTACTTAACCCACATTTCCATCATTACCGGTCACTAGACCCTAGATATCCATGCACAAAAAAACTCCACATTAATTACTATAGTTATTTCTTAGTAATAATAAAATCAATTTTTCTTTTCTATTTTCCATTTTATTTTTCTCTAACCTTTAACTTTTCATCTTCAAAATTCAAAATTAACGATAAACAGGAAAAGTCTTGGGAGTTCACTACCGTTAATCACGTAGCCGACTTATAGATAGTAAAAGCTTAGCCTGTATATTGAACACAAAAACTTTACAGACCAAATTTGGGACTGTGATCCATCCGTTATACCTCTAACCAACTAGCGGTATAAGTCGGCAACATGCCAAACAAATCAAGCACTAACGAACGAACCCTTATCCCGTATGAAGAGTAATATGGTTACAACCTATTTCTGGAATATACGAAAATTACGATCAAGTCAAAATACCCTAATCAGACTATACTACGAATACAAAACACCCACTCTATAAATATAAAGTCCTAATAATGTAAAAGGTATACTATTTATTCTGAATCGCACTATACTCATCTTACTTTCTTTCTGACTTGAGCGTTAGAGTACCTTTGAAAGTGCTCACTACCGTCGTTCTTGAAAAGCTGATGTATACCTCATTCAACTTAGACGAACGTAAATTTAATCTTGGATAGGACGAGCTATACTTCTCCCGAAGTTTACTACTAAGGAATCGCTGTTATTATTACTAGCTACTTTGAATATCTAATAAGTTAAAATTATTTTTATATATTCATATATTATTCTTTAGCAATCAATGATAAGTGCATCATCTAGTCATTTGTGATAGATATAATGCTGTACCCAATTTGGTTCTCATCATAATTGGAAGTATGAACACTATCCAAAATAATGCCGTATAGATATCATGAGATTATACTTGCTTTGGCCACAGGTCCCAGGTCTCGGGTCTCAGGTCCCAGCTTTGTTTCTCAACTCAGATTACAAATTATTAAAAGTTTATTTATTCTGTTGGTTCTTATAGTTTTTTTTTGGTGATTTTTATTTTTTTTTGGTGACTGTTGGTTCTTATAGTTTATCAAA
>NC_029794.2:12812871-12821918 GCF_000816755.2 Arachis ipaensis | reverse complement strand
AATTAAACTATTATTAAACTTTCAAATTGAGGCGTTGAATGGTATGTATGCATCATATTCCACTCGCCATTATTATAACTTTAGTAGATGTAAGTTTATATAATGATCTTTATGCTACCACTCAAGCCTTGCTAACAATCATGATCACCTATATATGCAATGTGCATATCACATCCAAAAAATAATATATAAACAAAATGTTGACTTCTCTTTTAGAACATTTGAAAGCCACATATAATTGATCGGAAAAGGATAACTTCGACAATATTCTTTACAATATGTAATAAAAAATTAAAAGGTATAGCGTAAACATAATAATTGAAAAAATGTGTAATTTAAAAGATATGGTAAATAATTAGCTCTGGATGTAATGACTAGTTTGACTTCAAACATTATTTGATTGAAACAGTTGGTTGCTTGATGTGTAAGTAAGAGATGAGTTCATCAGCTTGGATTCTCTTTTGTTGGACCTCAAAGATTTGTGGCAATAATTCTTCATGTACTAATAATTGAAAAGTTTTGCTGTTCTGGATCACAATAATTTAAAGCTTCCAAAGCTGCTGGATCAATCTTTTTCACCTTAAATGAATTTTTGGTCGGAAACAGTAACATTATGTTTGGGGTTAATTTAAAATAAGTTTTAAAAATGTGTCGAACCAACTTGAGTTGATTGAATGGTTAGCTAACTCGTCTGTTTAAACAAGTATTGGGGGGTTCGAATCACGTCTTATGCATGCAATAATTTATTGGTCAATAACAAACCCTTAAATAGAACTCAGATCTGCGATGAATTACTCTTTGTCCTGTCGAGATAAGAGATACCGTAAAAGAAAAAGTTAAATGTGTCAGAAACCTAGTATATACACGAGGATATCATTTTTCATGGTGTTAACAATGGTCTTAGGGAATAATTTGTTAATATAGAAATTAGTTTGGATAGTGTTGTAATTATTAATTAATTATATTGGCAGTTAGTCTGGTCTTTGATGGAAAGAACACGACTGTTCATAAACTTTATAAAATCTGGGTTCCAATTCTGATCACAAAACAAAAAATAAACACATTTTGATTTCATCTAGCTTTGTGATTCAAAAATTAGAAGTTCCAAATTAAATCAAAGAATTTATTGGTAATGGTTGGAGGTACGTAAATTACTGGTTTTATAAAATATCTATCATGTGGTATCAGAGCAAAATTGTCTCTGCATTTCCATTTCAAAATTTAATTACTATGCATTATTTTGATTAATTATTTTCAAAGAAAAAATGTATAGTATGAATTTTGGAATAAGTAAGAAAAACCATTAAAATTGAAATTGACACAGCATAAGAAGAGAGAATAATAGAAAATGCTCCCAGAAAGAATTCTCCAAATTTGTGTCATAGTTGTTCTTCGTAATGACATGATTTTCATGATTCCCATAGGTTTTCTCATTTTTAAATTAAAAAAAGAAAAAGAAGAAAGGGAACACGTTGGAAAAGAAGAGACCGAAAGAACTTGTTTCAATGGATGGATTTTGTTTGTTATATAATATTGAATGCTTGCTACTTTTACGTTGAAGTTGTTTGCCAAAATATTTGTCCATTAGATCATCTTCACTTTTGATATTATTCATGTTACTGAATTTATTTATTTGATGATTATATTTGCATACAATATAAATTATTTCGCTGCATATCATATTGTGATTAATATATAATTTATTAATATGGAGTAGCCACAGCATCCTTGATAATAATTATATTTAAAGAAATTACATAAATATTAATATGATATATTTGTAATTGTTGTGAATTATATAACGAACTTACCCACAGGAATTTATTATGTTATTCACATATAATTAGGTTGAAATAGAAAATATTTTTACTTCTTAATTAGCCTACATGTATTAAGAAGTAGTATTTTATTTTCTGGTTTCAATACTTTAGTTAATATAGTGAATATTATGTGTGTTAAAATCTTTGCTCATAGATAGATTTTAATGACACTATGATTCATATTTATTTTTATATGACTTGCATTGGCATGTATTATCATATGTCATGGATTTTGATGTGCCTATTGAAAGTTGAGTAATGTTAGCATGATTTATTATTTGTAGCAGTATTAATATCTGAAACTGTATCTGAAGTTCATTTGTTAAGTGGTGACAACTATAAAGAATGGAAAGATGAGATTCTCTTTCACTTAGGGTGTGCAGACCTTGACTATGCTCTTCGTAGGGAAGAGCCTCCGGCACCTACTGATATTAGTTCTCAAGCCGAGGTAGCATTATATGAACGGTGGGAGAAATCCAACTGTTTAAGTATGATGTTCATTAAGTATCGTATCTCAGCTAGTATTCGAGGTTCAATTCCTGATTGCGGGACTGTCAAGGATTACATGAAGGCTATTGATGAACAGTTTGAGTCTTCTAGTAAGGCACTTGCAAGTTCCCTAATGGCACAATTGTCATCCATGAGGCTTACCGGCGTAAAAGTTGTGCGTGAACACATCATGAGGTTGAGAGACATTGCAGCACAACTAAAAGCTTTAGAGGTTGAGATCTCTGACTCATTTCTGGTGCATCTTATTCTGAATTCTCTTCCTGCCTAGTACGAACTATTTAAGATTTCTTATAACATACATAAGAAAAAATGGTCCATTAACGAATTACTAGTGATGTGTGTGTAAGAGGAAGGAAGGCTAATTCAAGAACTTGGTGAAAGTGCACTATTAGTGGCAAATGAGGGTGGTAAAAAGCAAGCTCATAAGAAGAAAGAAAAGGATATTGCATCCCATCCTATGAAGAAAGAAGGTGCACTGTATTTCTTCTGTAAAAAGAAAGGACACACGAAGAAGGAGTGCCCAAAATTTAAAGTTTGGCTTGAAAAGAAAGGTACTAATCTTTGTGATCTTATTCCTTCAGTGTGTTTTGAATCTAATTTTGTTGAAATATGTCATGACACTTGGTGGATTGATTCTGGTGCTGAAATTCATATTTCAAATACCATGCAGGGTTTCATAAGGAAAAAGAAACCGATAGGAAGTGAACTGAGCATCTATATGGGCAATCGGATACGTTCATGTGTGGAAGCTGTTGGAACATTTAGGCTTGTATTAAGTACTGATTGTATTTTAGATTTAGAAAAAAAATTTATATTCTAGATTTTTCTAAAAATTTGATTTATCTATCTAAGCTTGTAAAACAAGGATTATGTATAAATTTTTATGATGATTCTGTTAACATTATTAAAAATTCTAATATTATTGGATGTGGAACTTTAATTGGTGATTTATTTAAAGTCCATTTAGCTAATAATGTTTCATTTGGTTTTATGGTTATGCATGGTAATGGTATGAATGAAAAATCCTCCATGTTGTGGTACCGAAGGTTGGGACACATCTCCATTGAGAGAATGAAGAAATTAGTAAGTGATGGGATTCTTGAACCTCTAGACTTTACTGATTTTGATACTTGTGTGGATTGCATTAAGGGGAAGCAAACAAAAAAATCTCAAAGGGGGTGCTAAGAGGAGTTCTGACACATTAGAAATAATTCACATTAACATATGTTGTCCTGATATGTCCTTAAGTGGTCAGAAATACTTCATCTCTTTTATTGATGATTATTCACGATATATGTATCTCTATATGCTTCATAATAAATATGAGGCATTGGACACTTTTAAAGTTTATAAAGCTGAAGTAGAGAAACAATGCGAAAAGTAAATTAAGATCGTGAGATCAGATAGAGGTGGAGAATTCTATGGGAGATATATTGGAAGTGGACAAGCACCTGGTCCATTTGCCAAGTACCTTCAAGAGTATGGTATTGTGGCACAATACACCATGTCTGGCACACCAGATCAAAATGCTGTAGCTGAAAGAAGAAATAAGACTTTGCTGGATATAATGAGGAGTATGCTTAGCAACTCCAATCTTCCTTTATCCTTGTGGAGTGAAGCCCTTAAGACAGCCGCATATATATAAAATAGAATTCCAACAAAGGTAGTTTCTAAAATTCCATTTGAGCTATGGAAAGGTTGAAAACCTAGTTTGAATCATATACGCATTTGGGGTTGTCCTGCTGGAGTTTGGGTTTATAATCCACAAGAAAGGAAGTTGGACCCAAGGACGATAAGTGCCTATTTTATCGGCTATGCAGAAAAGTCTAAGGGTTATAGATTTTATTGTCACTTCCATTCAAGTAAAATAGTTGAATCTAGAAATGCAAGGCTTTTAGAGCATGATGTGAAAAGTGGGAGAAATCACCCTCTTAAAGTTGTTGAGAATGATAATGTTTGTCAAACCTCTCCATGTACAAGAGTGATTGTTCAATACAATGCCCATACAAATAGAATCAATCTAGAATAACCTATTACTGATGTTCCACATCATGAAGATAATGTTCAAGTAGATCATATGGTAGAGGATCAAACTCTTCATAATGAAAATGTTGTTCAAGAATATATTGCTCAAGAGCAACTTCAAGAAGAGGGAGAACCTGTTATGCCACTACCTTTACAAGAGGTTGATGATGCAACATTAAGAAGATCAACAAGAATAAGAAAGCCTGCAATTTCTAGTGACTATGTAGTGTATCTTGCTGAGTCTGACTATGATGTTTGTGATGAAAATGACCCAACGACGTTTTCACAAGCAATGGAAAGTCGTAATTCCAATTTATGGCTAGATGCTATGAAGGTTGAAATGAATTCTATGGTGGATAACCAAGTTTGGAATCTTGTAGAATTGCCTGATGGGGGAAAAGGCCATTGGTTGTAAATGGGTCTTTAAGACCAAGAAGGATTCATCAGGCAATATTGAACGTTACAAGGCTCGACTTGTTGCCAAAGGATTTACTCAAAGGAAGGAGTTGACTACAGGGAAACCTTTTCTCCTGTTTCAAAAAAAGACTCTTTTCACATCATTATGACATTGGTAGCACACTTTGACATGGAATTGCATCAAATGGATGTGAAAACGGCCTTTCTTAATGGAGATTTGGAAGAAGAGGTCTATATGAGACAACCCGAAGGGTTTATCTCAAGTGTTGGTAAGGAGTTAGTTTGCAAGCTTAAGAGAGCAATGTATGGTCTCAAGCAGGCTTCCCGACAGTGGTATTTGAAGTTTCACAATGTGATTTCTTCATTTGGATTCATTGAGAATATTTCTGATTAATGTATATATTACAAGGTTAGTGGGAGTAAGATCATATTTTTCATCTTATATGTAGATGATATTTTGCTTGCAATAAATGATTTAGGGTTGTTACATGAAGTGAAATAATTTCTCTCTAGATATTTTGATATGAAAGATATGGGTGATGCATCTTATGTCATTGGCATAAAGATTCATAGAGATAAACATAAAGAAATTTTAGGTTTATCTCAAAAAGCCTATATTAATAAAGTTTTTGAGAGGTTTAAAATGCAAAATTATTCACCAAGTGTTGTACCTATTGTGAAAGGTGACAAATTCTGCTTAGATTAATATCCCAAAAATGAACTTGAAAAAGAACAGATGCAAAATATTCCTTATACTTCAGCCGTTGGAAGCCTAATGTATGCTCAGGTCTGTACAAGACCTGATATTGCTTTTACTGTTAGCATGTTAGGAAGATATTAAAATAATCCAGGAATTATCCATTGGATAGCTACAAAGAAGGTCTTAAGGTAACTTTAAGGGACCAAAGACTTCATGCTTACATATAGACGAACCGACAATTTGAAAATTGTTGGATACTCAGATTCAGACTTGGGCGGGATGTGTTGATTCTAGAAAGTCAACGTCAGGATACATCCTTATACTTGCTGATAGAACAGTATCTTGGAAGAGTACAAAACAATCACTTGTAGCCACTTTTACCATGGAAGCCGAGTTTATTGCTTGTTTTGATGCTACATCACAAGGCGTTTGGTTAAAGAATTTTATCTCTGGGCTTAAGATTATAGATTGTATCTCTAAGCCATTGAGAATATATTGTGACAATTCAGCTACTGTATTTATGGCTAAAAATAATAGAAGTAGTAGTCGAAGTAAGTACATTGATATTAAGTACTTAGCCATTAAAGACCGAGTTAGGTCTAATGAGGTACAGATAGAGCATATTAGTACTAAACAGATGATAGCTGATCCTTTGACAAAAGGCATGCCACCAAGATTGTTTGAGGATCATGCTACTAGTATGGATTTATGTTCTGTAACGTCACTTATATGACTTATGTTATATTATATGACATATTTGGATATGAAATTTTTACTATTGTTTGTTTCTCATTTGATTAGTATATATGCGGATACATGATTGAGAATGACAAATAAAATTCAGTGAAGGACCTAAAATAAGCATTGGGCTTATTCCTATAGAAATACCACATATAGAGTTTATTCAATTAGGAGATGTTACATTGTAATACATAGAAGGTAATACTCGATTAATGAGAACCTACCACTATGATTCGTATAATTTGTCTTAATTGTTTAAACATAGTATGTAATTATAAACTATACGTAACAAATGTTGGATCAAGTGGGAGAATGTTAGAATTTTTATTCTAATTGTGGTCCAATTTGTTAATATAGAAATTAGTTTGGGTGGTGTTGTAATTATTAATTAATTATATTGACAGTTGGTCTGTTCTTTGATGGAAAGAACACGACTGTTCATAAACTTTATAAAGTTTGAGTCCCCAATTCTGATCACAAAACAAAAAACAAACACATTTTGATTCCATTTGGCTTTGTGATTCAAGAATTGAAAGTTTCAAATTAAATCAAAGAATTTATTAGCAATGATTGGAAGTACGCAAATTACTGATTTTATAAAATATCTAACATACTTTTCATAATATTTGGGGATATTAATGTATTTTTCAATTAGGGCACTTGTTAGGTTTTTTCGTATATAAATAATTGATTTCCTAAACCCACATCTTCCAACATTCTAAATATTCTTATCCTTTATAAATTAATACATTGTTATTCTTCTTCTTTTTTTGATGAAGATACATTGTTATTCCTAATCTATACTGAAATTAATCAAATTGTTGCAAGTAGGAAACTTTTTCTTAAAGGTACTTGATTTCAAGATGAAAAGGGGGCAGGAAACTTTATGATTAACCATATGTATGAAGAAGATTTGATCTGTGTTTCAATTAAGGAAGATAATGGACAGTAACTGATATTTTTCTATGTATTTGTTATAATAATGTTGTGTAGAATGGTACGGTTACATAATTATAATAGATTGGCAAGTAGAGTTATGAACTTATTATGATTCATTATTTTTCTTGTTTACTCTCTGTTTGATATATCAAGAATCTAGCTACTTGTATTTTCCTCAAGTCTTTATGAGTCTTTGATAAAATGCATTCTCCAATTTTCCATCCTCTTCTAATATTGAGACATCAATTATAATTGAGTTTACAGCTTAGTCATTGTTTTCTGCATGTGTTATTTGATTTTGTTGTGCTTGAATTTTGGTTTCGATTTCAATAAAGTTGTCGAACAAGCTTGTATCATCATTGATCTAGATATTGAAAAATAGATACGATTTTTCTTTGTGTGAATTAACCCAGGAATTTTGTAATGCTTTTAAAGGTCGAAATGATAATCTTTCATGGATAATGAAAAAGTTTTACAAAAAATACTAAAAATAACAATAATTTCAAAGAACTTGCAATGAAACGAGATTTAGCAACATTTTAAAATGAATTGCAAACTGAAACATTTGAATACTGAAAAATAATGAAGAAACTAAAAGAACATAAAACAAAATTAAGAATGAAAAAGAATGAAAAGCACCCAGTTAAAAATAACTTCCAACACTCACGTCTTTTATACTTTAGTATGACTTATGAATTCTTATTAATTTGGGTATCTTTGTTAATTGAAAAATGGAAATAATTTTTTTAAAGGTCAAGCAGTTCTTCCCACATCTAGAGAAGCAGTTATTTCTTAGATGCTAAGCTCTTCAACTCATGATCTGAGAAGCAATTATTTTTCGAGATGTCACTAAAAAACAGTTTTAATTAAACATGTTTTAATTACGATCCTTATCCTTCTTTTAAGTTCAACCTCTTTGTGTTTCAGACCATGGCTTTATGTGAAATTTGGCTAAGTTCTCCCTCCTCCATTATCTTCTCTTGATGGCACCATTTTCTCGCATTTTGACTCTTTTTTCTTCGACCTACTCTTATCAACCCAAGTCGAGACATGCTTTTTGCTTCCACAAAGAAGCGATTTCTTATACTGGTATGAGAGAATCATGTATCTTTTATTTCTTTATCTAACTCCTCTTAAAAAATGATTGTCTCTTTTGATATCTTGTTTTTGAGTAAATATCATTTTTGGCTCTTGGCCTTTTTTTCGTGAGACATATCGCATTCTAATCATTCTCAAACCTCAACCCGACCCCACTCATTAATAAAATTGGATAAATCGACTCCTACAATTGAATGGTAGCAGGTTGTCCGTCTAACGTATCAGGTGTAAACCCTAAATGGTTACAGGAACTAAAAACCTCCTCCCTGCAAAAAATAAAAAAAATAAAAAACCTCATCTTCTCTTCTCCCCTCTTCCCCTCTTCTTCCTTTTCTTCTTCCTTCTCTTCTTCTGCTTTTTTTTCGCCAATCACCATCATCATCGAACTTCACCTTCACAACCATCACCACGGCACCATCATCGCCGAACCAACTTCTCTCTTCTTCTTCTTCCTCTTCTTGCTCTTCTTCTCTTTTTCTTCCTCCATCGCGCTATTTCCAAAACTATCTTTTTCTCCCTCTATTTTGCCGCCAACAGTGACCACTATCTTTCCCCTTAATATTTACTCATCCATTATTTTGTTGGCTGATTATTGATTTAGAAAAATTTGGTTCTCTAACAAAATATTAAGGACATTTCTTACCGCTAGCAGACTAACCCACATAAAATTCACTTAAATTTTTTGTTATGAATTATATAGCTATTTTTCTTATTGTACTTATGAAACTTGATGACAGGAACAACCAAAGATAGAGAGAACCCATTAGATTGGGATTCAAGAATAAAGATTTTACTTG
>NC_029794.2:12805525-12812866 GCF_000816755.2 Arachis ipaensis | reverse complement strand
TCTGTGGCAAAATAGAGACAGAAGATGGTGGTTCTGGAAATGGCGCGATGAAGGAAGAAAAAACGAAGAAGAGGAGGAAGAGAAAAGGAAGAGGAAAGGAAGAGGAAGAAGAAAAGAGAAGTTGGTTCAGCGATAGTGGTGCCGCGGTGATGGTTGTGAAGGTGAAGCTCGATGATAATGATGATGGAGATCATGGTGACTGGCGAAGAGAAAGGAGAAGAAGAGGAGGAAGAAAAGGGGAAGAAGATGAGGGTTTTGATTTTTTTTTTTTATTTTTTATGTTTTTTTGTATGGAGGGATTTTTAGTCCATATAACCATTTGGAGTTGACACTTGGCATACACCTGACACATCAGACGAACAACCTGCTACCAACTGGTTGTAGGGATCAATTTATCCAATTTTATTAAGAGATGGGGCCAGGTTGAGGTTTGAAAATGATTAAAATGTAATATATCTTGTTGGAAATAAGTAGTATGACCACAATCCAATCAATCATGTGTCAAATAATTTGTTATTATTATTATATTAAAATGTTAATATAATAACGTCCTTGATTAAATTTAGAGATTTATCATTGTGATAGTGATCACAATATTGAGAGATAAATCTTTTATAATTTAATCTAAATTATTCTTGGTCATAGGATTATTAAAAAGGACATTAATAATCCGGAAAGATCAATATATATATATATATATAATGGTCTTCATTGGATGAAGATTAATAGATCTCATTTATTAAATTATATATATAGATGGTGCATATAGAGATATGACCATTGAACTGACTCACTTTGAGAATTTCTAATGGTTATAATTAACGTATATTTGTCAATAGGATATTCTCAAGATGAACATAGTAATAGAGTTTTCTTTGACTTGCGACTGTCATAGTAATTAACAATGTATTTATTATAGTTTGATTCCGGAAACCTAATACCCTAGGGTGCTAGTTGAATGGATATTGGGTATGATTTAAATACTTGTAGAATTAATGATTAATCAATAAGGAATCCATCAACTCTCGGTAAAGAGTTTGAGCTCTATGATTATAATGACTGAGATGAATAAAACCTTGGCCAAATGGATTGAATGAATGAAGAAATGAATTTCTTAGGTCATTCACAGTTCATTATAATAATAGTAACAAGTTAGAGTTTGACAATTAAACATACTCTAAGGATTAACCAAGAGCTGGAAAGATGGAAGGAATTATACTTTATTCTTCTAAGGTTCTTAGTAAAAATATATTACTTCATACTATCGGGTTGTTGAGGAGTGTTGCTAGACGCCAACCTTGATTAGTAAATTTAGTATGACTAATTTACTACCCGCTTAGTATTGAACTTATGGGGTCACACACTAACGAGTGTTCTAACTTTTGCTGTAGAATTATTTAATTATTATTTTGATTTGATCAAATAAATAATTATATTAATTCAAATGGAATATTATTGTATTCTTTGCTAGCACTAAGAATATAATAATAATATGATAATTTAGAATATTAAATGAGATTTGAGAATAATTAGTTATTCTATTTCTGAATTTGAATTATAAATTTGGATGAGATCCAAATTGATTATGTTTTAAATTGTTATGATATGATTCATAAAATTTGAAGGATTCAGATTTGGAATTTCGAGATTTAAATTTGAATTGAGAATCAAATTTAAAATCAGTAACAAATCTCATACTATATATATGTATGCCAAGAGTAGAGGCAAAAAAAACAGACGAGAATAACAAGAGTTTTATTCCTTTACCTCTACACACATAAACGTATGTGAGTCTGATTCTTGGAGAAGAATTTTATGACATGCAAAGAGTTGCAAGAGGTTTCTCAATTTAGATCAGATGTCCATTGGTCAAGGAGTTGACAGTAAAGGTTGATCTCAGTGTGGATACGCATAGCGCCTTCGTACTATCGAAGGAGAAAAAGGTTTTACTAGCGTACTCAGGTATTTAGATTTGATCTATATATTGTATATTATTGGAATAAAGTTTAAACACAAAATAGATCTTTAAGAATTACTTTCTTTTCTTCCGCTGCGTGTTATGAACACATGGTAATCCTTCATATCTCATAAAAAAGAGATCAGAAACTGGAAAGAGTATTTACCCTTTGTTTTTTTATTCTACAACCTCTTTTATCTCTACTTCCCATTCCTATAGCAATACTCTTCGACTCCAATCTTTACTTGAGTCAAAATTAGTTTGTGCCAACAGGGTTCAATCTGCAATTTCATATTCAATTTTCATTTGATTCCTTCTCTCAAAATTCATAGTAATTCTTACTTTTAGTGTCTTTGCTAAAAAAAAAAATCACTAAACTAAAAAAAAATCAACTAATTTCTGACCGAGTTTTATGAAAAGAAAGAAATTTCTCAATAAGAATTCTTTTTCATTTTCAGAACTTTAATCCAAGACTAGCAATGAAGAGACTAGAATGCATTTAGTTTGCATTTTTATTTTTAATATTTTCTATTTTAAAATTTTATAAAAAATAATAAAAACAATAAAATCTTATTTTGTGTTTTTACTTTCTATTTTTATCTTTTTTTTATTATTAAATTTTAAAAATAAAAAATACTGAAAATAAAAATAAAAATGCAAACTAAACGTTCCGTATTTACCAATGAGTACTCACCTTGACTATCCAAAATGTTGGTTAAATGAACAAATAGGTAATGGTACCTAGAATTGCCCCCACATCGAAAAACAACCAAGCATGGTGCTTGGCTGTTAGGGTGAATCATATTATGGTTGGAGATGTCAGATAAGAGAGCAACTATGTCCACAAATTTAAGAACAAATTGCATAATCCTTGTGTCCAATTTGGTAACATTCTTGCATTGCACTCTCTAACTTATTCATTATTGGCATTGAAACCTCCCTCGTGATCACACCTTAACAGCCATAAATCTTAGTAATCTTTAGAAGCAACATTGCCCCTACCACCATGTGATTGACCCTGTAATGAAGAATAATAGTATGAATCAAACACAAACTACAAACTGAAGAACATAATAATGATCCTGATAATTGAGACATGTAGTGTAAGGTTCGCTTTTTCTTTTTTTTCCTGCGTATTTATTTTGGACTCATTATTTTACTAACCTACGAATAATAAAGTCACATATTAAGTGGAAGTCACTTTCTATTTTACAGTGATAAAGAAATGATGAGTTACTTAAAATTTGGGTTATTTTATCTTTTCTCATAAGAGAAATTTGACAAATATACTCTCTTCAAAGATAACTTTGGGAATAAAAGTACCCATTATTTTGGGAAGACAATATTACCCATAAAAAACAAAAAATCATTTGGTATACCCAAGTACATGGTTGTGTAACAAATTTACTCATTAAAATAATACCACAAAATACACACTATTTTTTGTTTATTAGATTTGTCTTCCAAACTAAGTAATTTAACTACACATAATCTTTTTTAAGTATTTTACTTTTGTTCCTAAAATAATCTTTCGAAAGAATATTTGTTGTTTCGATCTGCTCTTCTCTCCACCATTTTGATAAAGTTGGTGTCATATGTACTTTATATATTTCAACCTATTTGTCTCATTTATTATATCAAGATAATATTAACTTCTTTTTCCAAATTTACTTGTAATAATGATGTAATTTGAATGAAGAAAATAAGTATAATATATTAATATTGATTGTACTAAATGAAGTTTATCTTCTCAATTTTTATATATGGTTAATTATATTTGGTCTATTCATATTTTCTGTTAGAAAATCACAAAAAAAATTAATAAAGATGTTTGGTTATCTAACGAAAATAATATCTAGAGGTCGAATTATCATTTTTAAATCATAAAAAAATAAATTCTCTTTTGGTAAATTAAATTTTTAAAAATTTATTTATCGCTTTACTTTGTCTCCGAGATTCACAGAAACAAGGGCCAAGAATTAGTCAATGGAAGTAGTAAAGAGTGTTGCTCTTTTCTCACCATACAAGTGAACAAAAACAAAGTCTGCGTCTTCGCTTGTTGACTCCGCAACTAAATAAAGGAAACAAAAAAGGACCATGCTGGTAGATGAATGAATGAATAATAGAATGGATATGTGTTTTCGAAAAAAACAATTAAATTCATAGACCCCACATTACCATAAAAATTGTTATTATCTTAATTAGGGGTAAAAGGGGTGTGTGATGTGAGAGAAAGATTCTGAGATTTAGGCCAAAAGTCACATGAGACATAATTAGGACATTGGTTCAGGGCCATAACACCACCATTCTTTTTTCTAGATTAATTTGGATGCATTGATGATGTATAATTGTATATAAGTTTTATAGTTTTCGTAAATTAAAAAGTGAAAAAATATTGTAGTAGTGATGAGTTATACTAATTTAACACCGTTTTGTAATTAAAAAAAAAAATTGTTAGATCTTAAAGTAATGTTTGGTTTTAGAAATGAGACACATACAAATATAAAAATAGTAATCAAAGATAATCAGAGGCGAATATGCTATAACTTGTGGGGGAAAGTATCTTTAGTCTCCACTAATATTTTAAAAAATAATTCTGCTAAGAAACTAATAAGAAGGATAGCCAATTAGTTTTTTTTTTTTTTTAAATTTTTTTTAAAAATATCTAAATTTAAATTATCATTAGAAACATTCGAAAAAAAATCTAAAATATGAAATGAATATCTAAATCCCAATAAAAAAAAGAGTAATTCTCCATATCCAAGTATATTTAAGTTCATCCAAGTGATTTGAGTTATCTTTGGATCTTACGTCTTCTTTTTCTTTTCCTCATTTTTTATTATTTTTCAATTTTGTTACCGTCGTTACCAATAACACCTCTTTCTCTTCCTCCTCCTCCTCCTATTGGAATTTCGTCTCTTCTTTCCTTTTCATCCTTCTCCTCCATCATCATCATTATCATCATCATTGTCTTCTTCTAATACGTATCGTCGTTATCGCAATCATCAAATTTCTAATTTATATAATGGACAATTTTCGGTTCATTTGATATTATATAATAGTTTCGTTTTGAGCTAATTTTCGATTTATTCGAAACGCAAGTGTTTCTGAATTCGAATTTATATAATGGACAATTTTCGGTTCATTTGGTATTATACAATGGTTTCGTTTTGATAATATTTTTGGTTCATTTGAGACGCACGTGTTTCTGAATTTGAATTTATATAATGGACCATTTTTAGTTCATTTGGTATTATACAATAGTTTCGTTGTGATAATATTTCTGATTCATTCGATCACCACAGAGAATCAGAATCAATAAAGATGTTAGCAAAATGTTGGTGTTGTTAGTGATGACGATAATGATGATGGAGGAGGAGGAAGAAAAAGAAAGAGGAGATCAAAAAAATTCAAATAAAAAAGAAACAGGAGGAGGAGGAAAAGGAGAAGGAGAAGGAGGAGGAGGAGATGAATGTGGTAGTGTGGTGGTGGTGACCATGACAATAATGAAAAAAATGAAGAAAAAAGAGAAGGAGAAGAAGAAGAAGAAGAAGCAGGATGAGGAGGGGGAGAAAGAAGAAGAAGAAGACGAAGCCTCGCAACGTAAACTAAATGACTTTGATGAACTTGGATATAAAATTACTTGGATGTGTAGCAGGACTCATAAAAAAAATCCAAAATCATTGTAAAATTATTTTAAAAAAATTTAAAATCATTTTAAAAATTTTAAAATTCATTTCAAAATTTCTAAAATCATTTTAAAAATTTCTAAAAAAAAAATATGTGAAACGTAACAAAAAGAAACATTCAAAACCAAACAAAAAAGAAGATATCCAAAATTATTTTAAGAATTTTAAAATCTAACAAAATGAGACATCCAAAAAATATTGGAAGAAAAAAACACCCAAAAACTAAGAAAAGAAACATGTAAAACTATTAAAAAAATAATCCAAAATATAAAAAAAAAAGAAATATTCGAAATCTAAAAAAAGAACCATTCAAAAACCAGAAAAAAGAATGATCCTAAACCAAACAAAAGAAAAAGAAACATCTAAAACGTAATGAGACTTAGCAAAAAATTGAGATACCCAAAAACTTTTTAAAATTTCTTTAGAAAAAACGTCAATTTAAATTATCATGAGAAATATTCAAAACCTAATGAAAAAAAATTCAAAATATAAAAAAAAATCTAAAACTAAATAATAATTTCATTGCAAATTTATTGTAAATTATTTTAAAAGATTCAATCTAAAAATTTTAAAAATAATATCCAAAAACTAAGCAAGAAATATATAAAATTATTAAAAAATAATAAAATACCCAAAAACAAAAAACATCCGAAACTTATGAGAAAAAATAAATAAGAAGAGAAGAAGAAGAAGCTCAAGGGGTTGTTGACGGAGCTGTACACGCAAATAGGAGTGAAAAAAGGTCAGGTGGTCTGCTAGGGGCCTGTAGCCAGGTCTGTGTTTAGCCTGGCCTGACCTATCCTATTATAAAATAGGCACATGTTCAAGCTCTTTTAAAAGCCTTAATACGTTAATAGGCCAAGTTCAGGCTCACAAATTAGCTTTATTGGCCTGTTAGGCCTGCCTGAGCCTGTTAAAATATAATTAAATATATAAATAATTATTTATTGTTAATAAAATTATGAGATATTTTAAATTTATTATATTTATTATAAATATTTTTGTATATTTTAAATACGTTAAAAGTTTAAATTTTTTTATAAATATTAAATATATGACATATTAAATATAAACATTTTTATTAAAAAATAATTTTTTAAATAATATTTTTATTTTTGTAAAAAAAATTATAAGGCCTTTTAACAGGCTTCAGACGAGGCTAAGCTGAATAACAGGCCAGACCTAGTACTTTATAAAGAGCCTATAACAGGCTACAGACCAGGCTCAAGCCAATTAACTGTATGACAGGCCAGGCCTGTTAAGAGCAAAGCATGGCCTGACCTGACCTGTTTCCACTCCTACACGCAAAGAGAGAGCTGCGGTGGCTGGAGGGTTGCGCATCGCGACGAAGGGAGCGGCGTGGTCCGCGGAAGGAGGTTGTGGTACGGCGTTGCTTCGTTCGCGATGGGCGGAAGGAGGTTGTGGTACGCCTTGCGTGTGTGTGGCAGAGGACAAATTTGGTAAAGAAGAAGAAAAGAGGAGGAAGAAGAAGAAAAGGAAGAAGAGGAAGAAAGGGAATAAGAAGAAAAAGAGGAAGACAAAGACGAACATATCCAACGAAAATACTAGCAGTGCATTTTTTAAACTTTAAAGTTTTTTGAAATTTAAAAAGAGGGCTTAAATTGGCTACACCTCTAATTGGTTCCCTATATTTTTTCTTTAAAAAAATTGTAAAAAAATATATGTAGAAATATA
>NC_029794.2:12805179-12805475 GCF_000816755.2 Arachis ipaensis | reverse complement strand
TAATATTTTGTCCTTTTTATTACTTTAAATACCCTTTTGTCTTATTTATTTAACCACACATAGTAAAAAAACATTAGTTATAATCACTAATAATAGAAACCCTAATTTTGAGAATCGAATATGAATTATCCATTTCAATCGAGTTAATCTAAACTAGTCACTTGGCTTGTTTGGTTTAGACAATTTAATTGCTAAAAACAAGTTAAATTGTAAATCAATATGGGATTTTGATTTATGGAAATTTGGTTCTAAAATTAATTAAAAGAAAAGAAAACTATTTTTAATAATATATAGTT
>NC_029794.2:12802647-12805117 GCF_000816755.2 Arachis ipaensis | reverse complement strand
AACTTTGGTATAAATATAATGTATTATTAAATAATTTTTCAAATATTTCAAGTAATTTTGTTATTTTAAGAACTAGTCATAATTTTATAATGGACTATTATTTTTCCTTTTCTTTTTCCTTCAATGTTACCATTATACAAATTAACTGTTGTATGTCTTTTAGCAATAATAGTAGCACTAATTGCTATCACATGCCTGCATGAAAAAGTTGCCACAAGAAGGCAACAACATATAAATTAAACCAAAATCATGGTCTCTTTTATAAGGATTGCTAGCTGGTAAATCATATATAAAGGAATTGATGATAATATGGTTGGTTGACCTCAAACATTCACTAATTGTAATAAACACCTATAATTGCTAACCCCCATTTGCTTCCTTAAAAGGACTTATTTTCCCACAGAGCGTGATATCATTGTCGGTGCTTTACTGCTTAAACCCCATTCACTATTTCAAGCCTAATTACGTATCTAATGGTTTATTTTGTTAACAATCTTCCTATCTTTTCAACTATTCATAAGTGATGTGCACGAATGCCATCTATATGGAAATAAAATCTTTTTTTTTTATTTTCTTTTTTACTTGATAAAAAAACTCCTACTCATCTTAATTTATTATGTAGTTTGTGTAGCTAAGTATAGCTCTCATGCCTGCATAATTGGTGTAACTAAATTATGTAAATGGTGATTACTAAGTTAGTTATCAATTGCTGTTGTTAGAAAGCCATGTAGGATTAGTTAGTTAGAATAGTTTAGCTACTCATCACTAGTATAAAAAGTCTCTACCATCAATGGTATGGTTTGAGGTCTTTCACTGTAATTGAGTATTAATCAATTCCATTTCTTCTCCCAATTTTCTCTCTATTTGGTTTGTGCTTTTGGTGCTTCATCCACCACATTTTATCATAGTCGGTGAGCATGGAGCTCGTTAAGTGCACCTGAGATTGGGATCGAAGAAGGAGCTCAATGTTTCAGACTCGAACATCACAAATGCATGTTTTGAAAATGCAAAGCATGTAGTGAATGGATCCAGTTTGTGACATTGCGGGAGTGAATCCGCAAATGCGATCGCCATTAGAGAACTTGATCCGCACGAAATTTCTTGCATTCTTGAGTCAGCTTTCTGCCATTCATGCTCACATCAGTCGGAGTAGTGGAAGATTTAATCAAGATCCTTCGAGTCACTTTTTCATGCATTCATCTGAAAATCCAAGTATTGTCATTACAAATGTCATTTTTAATGGAAAGAATTATGGAGATTGGAGTAAATCTATGGTTAGAGCTCTGAGATCTAAGAATAAAATAAAATTCGTTGATGGTAGTTTGCCTAGACGTGAGATACATGATCTTTCCTATGAAGCTTGGGAACGTTGTAATACCTACGTAGTTGCACGGATAAACCTTAGTCTGAATTATAATATTTTCAAAGTGTAAACTGGAACAATGTAGCATTAAATCTCTGGGAAGAGTTAAGGCATAGGTACTACCAAGGGAATAAATTTCGAGTAGCGGAATTACAAGAAGAGCTATATGCTCTCAAACAAGGAGATATAAATGTGACCGGATATTTCACCGAATTGAAGGGAATGTGGGAGGAATTAGACAACTTTAGACTGCAATTGTGGATTAGGTGTTGTAAGAAATTTTAGAACCAAAGACCAAGTGACACGGTTTCTTCGAGGACTGAATGAGCAATATGCAGGAGTAAGGTCTCGGGTTATGCTCATGAATCCACTTCCAAGTCTGAATACTGTTTTCTCACTTTTCACACAATAAGAAAGGAAGTTCTAGAAGCCTTGATTTTACCTCAAACAATAAAACCATTGCAGCAGCTCAATCCACCACTCTCTTGAACACTGCAGAAGACTCACACGGTAAAGGAAGAGGGAGGGGGCAGAGGAGGTAAGAATCAAGGTTTTGGAGGAGGTCAAAGAGGATGAGGCAAGATGCAATGTTCTCATTGTGATAAGTCTGGACATACCATCAATACATGCTATAAAAAGCATGGATATCCACCACATTTACAACATAGGCATAACATTGCATTCATGAGCATTAGTGCATCCAAATCTGAGGGAAGAAATGAGAATCTCAGAATTCTTTACAATGGAGAGAGCAGTTGTAAAACCCTACCACACAGAGCTTTACACCTAGAATGTAAACACTGAGGTGGCGATGCGCTATGACCTCTAAAAATAAAATATAAATATACGTATAATAATTGAAAGAACGTAGTATACTATGAGCCTTGAAGAATAGGTAAAGAAAAATCATAAAATTAAAAGCGCAACGCTGAGGAAAAGGATTACTTGTGTACGAAGAAAGCTAAGGTTCATAAACATATGTATATAAAAGCAAGAATAGAGGGTTAAGAGTACAAAATAACAAGCTCCTAACTCAGCCTGCGAAGCTAAGGCTGGCCGTAGAATATTTACACATATATACATAACCCAAAGCCCAAAATATATATA
>NC_029794.2:12788039-12802514 GCF_000816755.2 Arachis ipaensis | reverse complement strand
AACCTAGTTCTCCATACACCTCTAAGAGGCACAAAAGTAAAACGAGTTATCAGGAGAGTTCTATACATGTGATCATATATATACTATACACCAAAATAAAAGTCCCAAAAGATCCACTTTGCTGCATTGTTCCAGAAACCTAGCGAGGTGCCTCTCGACCTGCATCTGAAAACACAGAATAGTCATATGGAATGAGAACTAGGGGTTCTCAGCATGGTAAAGGTCCCGCATACATAAGATATAAGGTCCCGGAAAAGCCAGAGGCAATCTTAGAACGCCGACACTCAGATTATAAAACTTAAGAATTAAAATAGAAACCATAAATCAAGGTGGTTTTCTAAGGCTTCCTAAAATTAACTAAAACTTAAACCTAAACCCTTAATCCTCCTCCTTTCCTCCAATCCTCCAACACCGGTGAAATTATAAAGACAAACAAGCAGACAATGGCAAACATAGGTAGAATACAAGTAATACAAATAGCAAATATAACAAATAACATATTATAATCACTTAGGCAATCCCAATTAATACACAAGCAAGGAATTCAAATAATATGCATATGATGCATGCCTGTCCTATGGCTGATGAGTCTCATCTGTTGGTTATAAAGCCAACCCGACAAGTCCGGTTGCTAAACCCTGGACTGTCTCCCGACGCGCATCCCCAAGAGTCTATGCGTAGCTTTTTCTCATATATATAAAATTGCTCAATAGGGGTATCCTTCCCAGAAATTTATAAGTGCACGGTCACCTCTTACGTCGTAGGATCAACATAGTATCGAGTCTCAACCTGGAACACGTGGTGGCAAGCCACGGTACTTTACCCAGGGACACTCGTATCTCAGATAACATTAGTGCATAAGCCTCATTTCTTTCATATACAGTCATAATAATTTCATAATCATTCATTATAGTCATAACATTACTTATATATCATATATTTGCACTTTCAAACATAGTTCATCATAACCCAGAGCAAGTGGGGCAAACCACACCCTTGCTTCTACCCGGGGAGCCTTTATACTAACCAACCTGGAGCAAGTGGGGCGAAACCACAATCCTTGCGTCTACTCAGGAAGTATGTTCTCATATGCCCAGGATGAACAAAGGAGGGGATCCTAACCTCACATCATCTTGCTGGGAGCAATTTTACAATACCAAGAGGAACAAAGAAGGGGATCTTCACCTTCCACCATCTCCTGGGGTCGCACTTTCAAGAAAGAGTGCTTAGATGTAACATTTATTCCTTTCTTTAATATATATATATACAACCTATCTCCTCATATCTAAATCATTACTTCTCAAACTTTCTTCATTTCTAAGTTACCACATATTCTTAACTTCATCTCATTACTAGGCATACTACTAACATCTAGGGATAAAAGAATGAAAATAGAGGGTTAGAGGTTTGAAATTAAGCTTTAAAACACAAAATCCATGTTTGCTTAAACAAGGGTCACGCATACGCGTGGGAGTGAAATATGCCCATCATGCGTACGCATTACCTCATCCGCATATGCAGGTACGTTGGATAGAATCAAATGTCCGTGTATGGGGGAGGGTCCGCGTACGCATACATTGCAGATTAGTCAAAAAATAGTTAAGTCTGCAAAATTTCAATTTTACATACCGAACTTTCGACGCGCATAACTTTCTCGTTTTAAAATATTTTTCATCTGTTCTTCGAACGGTGTGAACTTCACGAACCCAATTTTCATATGAAATAAGTTTGAAATAATTTGGGGGTATGGAAGCCAAGTTATGGCTCACCAAAATTCGGCCAAAAATTAATTTTACACAAAAATCTTCAACCTCTATTTTCATAAAAATCAAACTCAAACCTCAACATTTCATATATATAATCAGCACCACAGCATACCAATTACAGCATCACCACCTCCACATGCTACCATACATAACCATTCCCCAATTTTAAATAACTATATGCATAAATTTCTCAATAATGTCAACAAAATCATCAATATACCCCCACCCATTCTTATCCATTCAAATAATCATCATTAACTCATCACCTAACAACCTATTATCATCATAAACAATAGTCATCCAATAAATACTCAATCAATAACAACAATATCATCAAAGGTGTAACACCCTAACTACCAAAGCTCACACTTTCGGCTGCGCGACTCTGATAGCTCGGACATTACGACGACTTTTATACTATTTAATACTAAAATATGAGCCTGTTTGAAACTTTAAAACCGCAATACCGCTCCCAAAAATTCTTTCGTTCGATAACGTACATCCATAAATACCATACAACTCACATAGACTCATAAAGAGTACATCCATATATATATATATATATATATATAAATAACTTTACAAGAATTAACCAATACAATTCCTATCCCTCTTACAGATTATATCAAGATAAAGGCGAGGGTACAATAAACCATAACTAAAACAATACAGAGCATCACAACAACAATTAAATAGGCTCTTCGTAACTTCTGCGCCCATATCCTGAAAGGGGAAAAATGTAGCGGGGTGAGAACATCATCCTCGAAAGGGTTCTCAGTAGAGGGTTTTTGGGAATTACTGTAATAGGATACGTGAAGATAAACCGTACCAGTGATTAATAACCGTCTCATGCTCTTTTCAAAAACAACGGTTTACAATAAAAGTAAGGTCGGAAATCTTTTCTAAAAGAGGAACCGTTCAATTCTCAAAAACCCAAAAGCCTTTCAAAACGGTTTATCTATGCGGAACCAAAATAGCCTTTCATAATTTTATTCCAAACCAGAAACACAAAACCGAAATCAACCATCAGTTCATCTCTTTCCAACTACGGCCCTAGGCCCAAACAATCCAACCAACAACCAATCACCACAATCCAACAGAGTCCCAGATGCAAACACAGATAGGAAGTTCAAGCACAAACAAACAGTTATTACAAGTAGAACAGTTAGCAATTAATCACATAGGCAAACCAAGTATAATATGCACACCCAACCAATGTCACACAAATGCATATGATGCATGCCTGTCCCTAGTGGCTGATGATATCATCTGTCGGTTACCAAGCCAACCCGACGTGTCCGGTAGCTAACCCGGGCACAGTCTCTCTGTTGCGCATTAATATCATTAGAGGGAATATTTGCCCTGTCACCATTAGAGGGTATCTGCGCCCTGTCGCCATTAGAGGGTATCGGTGCCCTGTCACCCTTACAACCAGAGAGAAAACACAAGCATACTCGCATACAACATTCATCTCAGTCATCCGGCTTAAATTCACAATTCATTCAATTGCATACATGCATTTATACTCAACCATGGATCACCATCCATCTCAGCCATCCGGCTCACGGTTCAATCCAGAACTAGCCAATTTATCAATAAATACAGCCCTTCGGCTTAATTTCATAATTCATAATCAGCCATACGGCCCACAACTCATTCGGCAATTAGGCATAGTTCAATAGCATACACAGCCATTCCGGCTCATAACAAAATAGCACTTCCACCATTCAACATTATCAAATTCATACATCGGCATTTAAGCCATAAATCACTTTTCTCAATTCATTCACTTTGAAATCAAGTTTCAACTCTTTTCAGCCTTGGCTTTAAAGATCTCATTTCTCAAATTATCTCAGGCTCATAAGCCACTTTTACTCAAAGTAAGTTCCCTTTTTAAAACAAAGCCGCTCTCGGCATCCTCTTTCCAAGATTTCCAAAACCATGGAAAGTTAAAGATTCAATTTGGGAACAATCAAAATCGCCCATTCCACAATGGGATTTTATAACAAAGTTTCTCGGCAGAGTCCCAAGTCTTTAGGGGAGAATAACATAACTCACTTCACCAAATTCATTTAAAATCATTAAAACATTGGCTTTCCGATTTGAGTAGGAAAATAGGATCTAAGCCAAACCGAGTCACGTAATCATTTACTTCTTCCAAAGCCGTTTCCTTTACTTAAGCAAAACTAACTTCAATCCCCATGATAAATTCTAGAACGTTTCAACTGTTCAAGGTTTGTTTTAGTCTTGCAAGAATTCAGAATTCAAGAAGTACTTAAAACCTTTCTCAAAACATTTCAAAATGAAACTTGCCAATAGACAGTCAGGTCTTTTCAAAATCATTAAAACTCTTTAATTGAAACCCCCAAGCCAAATTCAAAGGCATAAACCCATTTCACATTCAAATAGCTTTAAAACACAAGTTTCATCTAAATAGCTTTCTCTTGAAAGAGATACAATGCCTTTCTTAAGAAGCAAGACTAAATCACAATTTCCTCTTTAATAATTCATTTCAAAAGTATGAATCATCCTTTTCTTGATAATTCAAATAAAATAGTAGAAGTCTTTAACTCATCATTTTTCCAGACAACATTCAATAAAGACTCGGATTTTATAGAAATTTCGGCAGCACCTCCCCTAAAACTTGGACTTTTGCCACCCGATTCGGGTCCCAACTAAACTGTTTCTCATTCCTTTTCAACAGCTCAAAATCAGAAATAAATTCAAAAGCAAGCTAAATCCAACAGCCGCCTCAATGGCATACCCCAAGGAAACCATTTCAAAAATCAACTCAATATCAACCGATTTAACTCATTTATAAAGCTTTAACTACCTCAAAACGCAATTCCATAATCCAAACGTCTCACAGAGTCCTTTCCGTCTCAACCCGAAATCAAAGGCAGCTTCAAAGCACAGCCCCACACGCTTCGCAGCAGCGTAAACAGCTCTAAATTACCACAAGCAACCTCAGTTACTAAACTCTAAGGACATTGATACCGTAAAGGCTTTAATACACGTACGGGGCACTAACGTAAGGCTTTCGAAACATAATTTCTTACCGGAATAACAACACGAAGCAGCTGCGATTTCGAACCGGCCCGGCAACAGCTCCGGCGGCGGCCAGAAGCTTCGGTAGATCAACTATAAAGACTGCGCAGCATTAAAACCTTCTCGAAATGCAAAAGGGCAGAAACTTCAAATAAAACCCTTACCGGCAGAGTGGAGCAGTAGCTCCGGCGGCGACCTCCCGCAGCAACCACACCATTTCCCGGCAACCAGAGGCACAGCGGGGTTTCTTGGTGGCAGAAACGGCGGTGGCTGGGCGTGGTTATGCCTCCTCTCTTCTGTACGACCCGGCGGCTTCCCTCTCCCGGCACACAGCGGCGGCATTGCAATAAGGAGCACAGCGGCGGCGCGTAGGCCGGCGACAATCCCTAGCAGTGGCACCGGCGGATCAGTCACGACGGAGGCAGCAGCAACTCAGACCACGTCCCTCCAGTCTTCGACGTGAGCTCTCTCTCTCCCACCGATGGTGACGATGACGGTGAGGACAGAAGCGGCGACGCGAGAAGGACGGCGATGGCTAGACGGTGACGGATCTGACAAGGAGGGAACCCTCGGCGGCGCAGGGTGCGACAGGGCTCGCGGTGGCAGAGCGTGATGACTCCCTTTCTTCCTCGTGTCATCCCTATTTCTTCCATCTGCGAGCTTGACAGCAGTGGCCATGGAAGCTCCTCGTGCGGCGGTGGTGAGGGCAACGGTGGCGCGGATTGGGCAGCGGCCTCCCTTCAATCTCTCTCCCTCAGTCCAGATCGGAACAGCTCCATAGTGGCAAGGATGGCAGGACGCGACGGTGAAGCTGACCGCAGCAAGGCGCGACGGCGACTGCGACGGCAGTGGGCCTAGCACGCCGGCACAATCCTCTTTCTCTTCCCCTCCGCGGCCCTCCGTTCTTTCTTTTGTTTTCTGTTTCTTTGTTCATGGAGGAAGGGGAAACCGTGGGTGAAAGGGGGACAAGGCATGGTTTCGGCTGCTGGGATGAAGGCTTTAGGGTTTCATTATTTTGAAAGTTGGGGTTAGGGGCAAATTGGTAATTTCAAATGAAATTGGGGATAATGTAGTAATTGAAACCCAATTTAAATCCAACACTATTTGTATATAGAAAAATATTATTTACTCATCAATTCTACAAATTATTTTCAATAAAATGTCCAAATCTAAAAATTAGAAATAATATACTTAATTTCTTCATTTTCCAAAATAGCAGTAATAATATTTAAAATATTACTTATCTAATCCAAATCATATAAAATCCTTATTATTTCATAACTATCAACTTTATAATATAATTATAGAAAATAATCCAATAATTATCATATTAGATAATAGTCATAACTTATCTCAAGTTCAATAAATCAAAACTTGCCTTAATTATCTTTAATAAAATGATCTCTGAAATTAAGGCTATAAATAACTGTAGGATTTGAGACTTGATCATAACAAGACTTTTCAAAGATTCTGGGTCTTACAAAAGGCACTAAGCATTCAACATATTCATGCGTTCCAACCTATCCTATGGTCATCTAGCCTAAGTTTTCACAAGATATAATATATTAAATACGAGAAACCAAAACCAAAACCATACCTTGGCCGATTTTCTCGTATAACCCAAGGCAACACAATTAAGCAAACTCACAAGCCTCCAACATTAAAATTCAGCAACCAATACCAAATCCAAGCCTCCAATTTTCACAAATAAGCTCCACTTTACATATTTACACACCTAATACATAATATCACATATGTATACCAAAATTTAATACCAAAGCTACAATTTACTAAGGGATTCACTAGGGTTGAGGGTCCTTACCTTGTATGTGCCTCAATTAAGCCAAGACCCACTAATTCATCAAATCAATTTGGTCCTAAAACATCAAATTAACCACAAATCTCGACACCCAAGTTCATACTATTTTCGGATTTTAGAGGAGGAAAAAATTGAGAAAGCAATTTTTTTTTATCTTACAATGTACTGGAATTTGTAGAGCTCGTCACTGCGGATGCTTGGCCACAAACGGTGCGACGATCGGAGCTTGGAGCGAGAAGTTATGTGGATTTGAATGGAAATCAAGGGTTTTGTAAATTTTGTTATGTTCTTCCCCCTTATGCTGAGATTCAGCGTTTTGCATGCAAGAGGGGAAGAGAATGGGCTGAAGCTCATTTAATGTGATGGATTGGTTGGGCCACGGGCCCGATTTGGGTCTAGTTCGACCGGTTTGGCCCGTTCAGCCTAATCTTAGGCTAAATTCTTTAAAATTTGTGTCAAAATTCTTATTTTAATTAGCTTTATTTTATTAAACTATAAAATCCATGTTTCTAATTTATTTTATTAAAATTTAATTTATTGGATAATTATTCATTAATTTTACAGGGTTTACAGCAACAGGTCACAGATCTTTGATTTCACACCAAAACAAAAATCAGTTTTGCTAGCACTTCTCAACAAAGAAGCCTAGAAACCAAATCATAGTGTAGAATCACACAATATAGAGCCTTTACCAACACCTCATCCAAGTAGTTTGGTACATGTCATGCATTTTAGATCAAGCATACCTGCATTAAACATTTCAGATAAAAAATATGCATCTTGGGTGGTTGATGAGCGGATATTTTATACGCTTTTTGGGGTTAATTTCATATAGTTTTTAGTATGTTTTAGTTAATTTTTAGTATATTTTCATTAGTTTCTAGGCAAAATTCATATTTCTGGACTTTACTATGAGTTTGTGTATTTTTCTATAATTTCAGATATTTTCTGGCTGAAATTGAGGGAGCTGAGCAAAAATCTGATTCAGGCTGAAAAAGGACTGCGGATGTTGTTGGATTCTGACCTCTCTGCACTCAGAATGGATTTTCTAGAGCTACGGGAGTCCGATTGGCGCGCTTCCAATTGCGTTGAAAAGTAGACATCCAGGGCTTTCCAGCAATATATAATAGTTCATACTTTGCTCAAGGATAGACGATGTAAACTGGCGTTCAACGCCAGTTCCATGTTGCAGTCTAGCGTTAAACGCCAGAAACAGGTTACAAGTTAAAGTTAAACGCCCAAAACAGGTTACAACCTGGCGTTTAACTCAGAAAACAGCCTAATCACGTGTAAAGCTTAAGTCTCAGCCCCAGCACACACCAAGTGGGCCCCAGAAGTGGATTTCTGCACTATCTATCATAGTTTACTCATTCTCTGCAAACCTAGATTACTAGCTTACTATTTAAACAACTTTTAGAGGATTATTTTGTACATCATAACATTTTAGATATGAACTTTGTACTCTTTGATGGCAGGAGTCTCTAAACTCCATTGTTGGGAGTGAGGAGCTCTGCTGTGTCTCGATGAATTAATACAATTACTTCTGTTTTCCATTCAAACACGCTTGTTTCTATCTAAGATATTTATTCGCACTTCAACATGATGAATGTGATGATCCGTGACACTCATCACCATTCTCAACCTATGAACGCGTGCCTGACAACCACCTCCGTTCTACATTAGGGGAAAGCAGAGATTCAGAAGACAAAGCATCTCCAAAACTCCAACATATTCTCCATTACTGCAGAACAAGTATTTATTTCATGCTCTTTTATTTTTCGCAATTCAAACTAATAAATATAATTGATATCCTGACTAAGAGTTACAAGATAACCATAGATTGCTTCAAGCCAACAATCTCCGTGGGATTCGACCCTTACTCACGTAAGGTATTACTTGGACGACCCAGTGCACTTGCTGGTTAGTGGTACGAGTTGTGAAAAGTGTGATTCACAATTCGTGTACCAATTTTTTGGCGCCGTTGCTGGGGATTATTCGAGTTTGGACAACTGACAGTTTATTTTGTTGCTTAGATTAGGAAAAATTTTTTCTTTTTAGTTTAGAGTCTTGTATTATTGTTTTTGGTTGAATTTTTTTTTAAATCCTTATTTTCTCTTTTTAAATTTTTCGAAAATTTTATAAACTGATAATTGAATTTTTCTGCTTGAGTTTAGTTTCATATTTTAAGTTTGGTGTCAATTGCATATTTTTATTTTCTTTTAAATTTTTGAATTTGTGTTCATTGTTCTTTCTTAATCTTCAAGTTGTTCTTATTTATTTTCCTTGTTTGATCTTTAGTTTTTCTTGTTTTGTGATTTTTCTTGTTTTTCTTGTGCGTTTTCGAATTATTAGTATGCAAAAAAAAATTTAATTAAAAATAAAAATTTATACATTAAATACCTTTATTAAAACACTTTAAATTTATAGCTCAATTGGTTAGAGCGTTGTGCTTATGTTCTTGGTAATTGGCTATCTTCTTTTTAAAACTTTTTCAAAAATAATTTTTCTTTGAATAAATCTTGTGTCAAACTTTAAGTTTGGTGTTTTCTTGTTGATTTTTCTTTAGTTTTCGAAAATTTTATTTTGGTTTTCTAAAAATTTTAAGTTTGGTGTTCTATCTTCATGTTCTTGTTCTATTGAGTCTTCCTTGTGTTTTGATCTTAAAATTTTTAAGTTTGGTGTTCCTTGGTGTTTCCCTCCAAAATTTTCGAAAATAAGGAACATTAGATCTAAAAATTTTAAGTTGTGTCTTTTGTGTGTTTTTCTCTTTCATCATAAAATTCAAAAATAAAAAAATATCTTTTCTCTCTATTTTAAAGTGAATTTTCAAAAATTGCTTTTAAAATTCAGATTTCTATTTCAAAATTTAAAATCTTTTTCAAAAATCATATCCAAAGTTTTTCAAATCTTCTTAATTAAGTAATTATTTTAGTTTTAATTTTTTTATTCTTAATTTTCGAAATCTATATTTAATTTCTAGTTATTTATTTCATTTTTTTTTCTTTCGTTCTCTTTTTATAAAATAAAAATAAAAATATATTTTAATTGCAATTCACATCAATTCCCTTTTCTCCATCATGGACCTAAGTGGAAATGAGCAGTCCAGAAGGACTCTGGGGTCGTATGCTAACCCCATTACTGCTTCATATGGGAGCAGTATCTGTATACCCTCCATTGGAGTCAGTAGCTTTGAGTTGAATCCTCAGCTCATTATCATGGTGCAGCAAAGTTGCCAAAAGAAGAGGCTAAAACAGTAACTGCTGAACTTAGTCTTGCAGAACAAATTACTGAATTCAATCAGCAATTAGACTTTCTAACAAAACAGCTGGCCGAATTCAAGGAGATATTACAAGACACAAGAATGGCTAATATAAATATGGAGGTACAGTTGAAGCAAACAGAACAACAGTTATCAAAATAAATAATAGAAGAGTGCCAATCAGTTCAATTAAGAAGTGGGAAAACATTAAATACCTCACTTCAAGGTAGCAGGAAGCCAAGACATGAACAAAATGCTATTCAAAATCCCTCTGAGGACAGTAAGAGCCCAGAGAGGAATAACTCTGGCGTTCAAACTCCAGAAACAAGCAAGGAGTAGGCGTCAAACGCCCAATGGAAGCTCATTTCTGGCGTTCAAATGCCAGGAACAAGTAAGGAGTTGGCGTCCAATGCCAATCCAGCTTCTAACCCTGGCATTCAAATGCCAGTGAGGGATTAGACATACACAAGTGCTGATAACAACCCCTCTAAAAAGGCTTCTTCAACCACCTCTGTAGGAAATAAACCTGCAGCAACTAAGGTTGAGGAATATAAAGCCAAGATACCTTATCCTCAAAAACTCCGCCAAGAGGAGCAGGATAAGCAATTTGCTCTCTTTGCAGATTATCTCAGGACTCTTGAAATAAAGATTCCGTTTGCAGAGGCACTTGAGCAAATACCTTCTTATGCCAAGTTCATGAAAGAGAGCTTGAGTCATAAAAAGGATTGGAGAGAAACTGAAAGAGTTCTCCTCACTGAAGAATGCAGTGCAGTCATTCTGAAAAGCTTTCCAGAAAAGCTTAAAGATCCCGGGAGCTTTCTGACACCATGCATATTAGAGGGTAATTGCACCAAGACAACTTGGGGCAAGCATCAACCTAATACCTGCATCCACTATCAGAAAGCTTGGTTTAACTGAAGAAGTTAAACCAACCCGAATATGTCTCCAACTTGCTGATGGCTCCATTAAATACCCATCAGGCATGATTGAGGATATGATTGTCAGGGTTGGGCCATTTGCCTTTCCCACTGACTTTGTAGTGCTAGAAATGGAAGAGCACACGAGTGCTACTCTCATTCTAGGAAGACCTTTCCTAGCAACTGGACGAACTCTCATTGATGTCCAAAAGGGGAAAGTAACCCTGAGAGTCAATAAGGATGAGTTTAAGTAAATACAGCCACCAGAAAGGATCATTTTCCTTTACCATTCATAGACCAGATGCTAGAGAGACTAGCAGGTCATGAATATTACTGCTTTTTGGATGGCTATTTAGGTTACAACCAAATTGCAGTAGATCCTCAGGACCAAGAGAAAACAGCATTCACATGTCCTTCTGGAGTATTTGCTTACAGAAGAATGCCTTTTGGTGTGTGTAATGCACCTGCAACCTTTCAGAGGTGCATGCTCTCTATCTTCTCTGATATGGTAGAGAAGTTTCTGGAAGTCTTCATGGATGACTTTTCAGTATTTGGAGACTCATTCAGCTCCTGCCTTAACCATTTAGCACTTATTCTGAAAAGATGCCAAGAGACCAACCTAGTTTTAAACTGGGAAAAATGTCACTTTATGGTGACTGAAGGAATTGTCCTTAGGCATAAAATTTCAAACAAGGGAATAGAGGTGGATCAAGCTAAAGTGGAAGTAATTGAAAAATTACCACCACCTGCTAATGTTAAGGCAATCAGAAGCTTTCTGAGGCATGCAGGATTCTACAGAAGGTTTATAAAGAATTTTTCAAAAATTGCAAAACTCCTGAGCAATCTGCTAGCTGCTGACACGCCATTCATGTTTGACACAGAGTGTCTCCAGGCGTTTGAGACTTTGAAAGCTAAGCTGGTCACAACACCAGTTATTTCTGCACCAGACTGGACTTTACCATTTGAACTAATGTGTGATGCCAGTGACCACGCCATTGGTGCAGTACTGGGGCAGTGGCACGACAAGCTTCTGCATGTCATTTATTATGCTAGCCGTGTTTTAAATGATGCCCAGAAAAATTACACAACCACAGAAAAAGAATTGCTTGTAATGGTTTACACCATTGAAAAGTTTAGATCATACTTAGTAGGATCAAAAGTGATTGTGTACACTAACCATGCTGCTCTTAAATATCTACTCACGAAGCAGGATTCAAAACCCAGGCTGATAAGATGGGTGTTGCTTCTGCAAGAGTTTGATATAGAAATAAGAGACAGAAAAGGGACAGAGAACCAAGTAGCTGATCATCTGTCCCGGATAGAACCAATAGAAGGGGAGTTTCCCCCCTCTATTGAGATCTCTGAGACCTTTCCGGATGAGTATTTGTTTTCCATTCAGGAAATACCATGGTTTGCAGACATTGCAAACTATAAAGCTGCAAGGTTCATACCCAAGGAGTACAGCAGGCAACAAAAGAAAAAATTAATTACTGATGCAAAGTACTACTTGTGGGATGAACCCTATCTCTTTAAGAGATGTGCAGACGGAATAATCTGTAGGTGTGTGCCTAGAGAAGAAGCACAGAGGATCTTATGGCATTGCCATGGATCATAATATGGAGGCCATTTCGGAGGTGAGCGAACAGCCACCAAGGTCCTCCAATGTGGCTTTTACTGGCCTACACTCTATAGGGATTCCCGAGAGTTTGTACGTAACTGTGACAGTTGCCAAAGAGCTGGTAATCTGCCTCATGGTTACGCCATGCCTCAACAGGGAATCTTGGAGATTGAGTTGTTTGATGTATGGGGAATTGACTTCATGGGTCCTTTTCCACCATCATACTCAAACACTTATATTCTGGTGGCAGTCGACTATGTATCAAAATGGGTAGAGGCCGTTGCTACACCCACCAATGATACTAAAACAGTGATGAAGTTCCTCCAGAAACATATCTTCAGTAGGTTTGGTGTCCCTAGAATATTAATCAGTGATGGGGGCACTCACTTCTGCAACAAACAGCTTTACTCTGCCATGGTCCGGTATGGGATTCGCCACAAGGTGGCGACTCCATATCATCCACAGACAAATGGGCAAGCTGAAGTTTCTAACAGAGAACTAAAAAGAATCCTGGAATGGACTGTAAGTACCCGTAGAAAGAATTGGGCAAGAAGCTTGGATGATGCTCTGTGGGCTTACAGAACAGCATTCAAGACTCCTATAGGGACCTCTCCATACCAGCTTGTGTATGGTAAGGCTTGCCATCTGCCCGTGGAACTGGAACATAAGGCCTACTGGGCAACCAGATTCCTAAACTTTGACGCCAAATTAGCTGGAGAAAAAAGATTGCTCCAGCTGAATGAGCTAGAGGAATTCAGATTCGCTGCTTTCGAAAATGCCAAGCTTTATAAAGAGAAATAAAAAAGGTGGCATGACAAAAAGCTGTCATCTAGAGTCTTTGAACCAGGACAAAAGGTTCTGTTGTTTAACTCTAGGCACAGGCTACTCCCCGGGAAACTGAAATCCCAGTGGAGGGGACCATATGTGATTACAAGTGTATCACCATATGGTTATGTGGAGCTTCAAGACATTGATTTTGATAAGAAGTTCATTGTTAATGGACAAAGAATCAAGCACTATCTTGAAGGAAATGTTGAGCAAGAGTGCTCAAGGCTGAGGCTAGATTAAAAGCTCAGCAAGGTCCAACTAAAGACAATAAAGAAGCGCTTACTGGGAGGCAACCCAGCCATTAGCAAAACTTTTTCTGTTATTTTATTTTATTTTATTCTTCATTTTATTTATTTTTAAAATATATGAGCTTAATATTAACAAGTTAAAGAATCAATTGCATAAGTCCACAGGGTTACAGAAGAATTCAGAGCACAAAACAGGAAAAAGGAGCTCACTGGCAAGAAAACGCCAGTAAAGATAGCCATCTGGGCGTTAAATGCCAGAAAGAAGCAGCTTCTGGACGTTTAACGCCAGATTTACAGCATCCTGGGCGTTCAGAAAAACGCCCAGTGACAAAGGGGTTTCTGGCGTTTAACGCCAGCTAGAAGCAACAGTTGGGCATTAAACGCCCAAAACAAGCACCAACTGGGCGTTAAACGCCCAAAATATGCAGCAGTTGGGCGTTTAACGCCAGGATTGTGGGGAGTAGGCAATTTCGTTTTCAATTCAATTTTTTTCCATTTTTTATGTTTCAATTCATGATTTCTTGCACAAACATGTTACAAATCCGAATTTTTCAAAAGATATCAAATGTATCTTAATTCATAAACCCTTTTTTTTTAATCTTCTTCAAATTATTTTCAAATCCTTTTCAAAACAAATCTATCTCTTTTCCTTCTAAAATCTTTTCAACTCATCAATATCTTTTTCAAATCTTCACATTATCTTTTTCAAAATCCAGATTTATCTTTTTCAAATATCTTTCATATATTTTCAATTTTAAATCACATCTTTTCCTATCATACTTATCTTTTCCAAATCACTTTTTCTATCATATCTTTTTCAAATAATTTTTGAAACCCACCCCCCTTCCCCTTAAATATTGGTTCGGCCTCTCCCCCTCTCCTCCACAAGTTGCGCTTGGCTCTCCCTCTTTCCCTCTCCTTTCCTTTCTTTTGCTTGAGGACCAGCAAACCTCTAAGTTTGGTGTGTTTATC
>NC_029794.2:12774946-12787944 GCF_000816755.2 Arachis ipaensis | reverse complement strand
TCATCTTTTTCATATCATGATTTTATTTTCTTTCATCAATCATATCTCTATGGCATATCTCTTTCAAAATTTTTGAAATCCCTCCCCTCCTTTTATAAATACATATTCGGCCAACCCCTCCTCTCCACCATTCGAATTTGCCTCTTCTCCTCTTTCTCCCCTTTCCTTTCTTTTGCTTGAGGGCAAGCAAATCTCTAAGTTTGGTGTGTTTTTTCGTGATCACTGAGCTAAGACTCATCAAGATCATGGCACTTAAGGGAAAAAAAACCAATTCAAGAGGCAAGAAAGAGAATACTCCAAAGAATCTTTGGAATCAAGAGAGGTTCTTAACCAAAGAACATGTAGACCATTACCATAAAATAATGGGTCTGAGGTCAGTGATCCCGGAAGTTAAATTCGATCTGAAAGAAGATGAATATCCGGAGATCCAAGAGCAAATTCGAAATAGGCGTTGGGAAGTCCTAGCTAATCCTGAAACAAAGGTGGGAAGAAACATGGTTCATGAATTTTATGCTAATCTATGGCAGACGGACAGGCAGAGGATAGCTGGAACCGCATTCTATGACTATAGAACTTTGGTCAGAGGGAAGTTTGTTCACACCCACCCTGATAAAATAAGGGAGATCTTCAAGCTGCCTCAACTGCAAGATGACCCAGACTCCTTTAATAGGAAAATGATGACATCAAACCTGGGCTTGGATAAAATCCTAGAGGACATATGCCTCCCTGGAGCCAAGTGGAAAACCAACACAAAGGGTTCCCTGAACCAACTCAAGAGAGGAGATCTCAAACCAGTCGCCAGAGGCTGGCTGGACTTCATTAGGCGCTCTATGCTGCCCACTAGCAACCGCTCTGAAGTCACTATTAGAAGAGCAGTGATGATTCATTGCATTATGCTGGAAAAAGAAGTGGAAGTTCATCAGCTGATTGCTTGTGAGCTTTACAAAATTACAAACAAGAACTCCAAAGATGCCAAATTGGCCTATCCAAGCTTAGTTTCTCTGTTATGTAAAGATGCTGGGATAAAGATGGGAGTAAATAAGTATATCTCAGTTGAGCAACCAATCACCAAAAAGTCTATGGAAGGACAACAAGTACAGGATGACCCCATCAAGAGAAAAGCAGAGGAGTTACTCCCAGAAATCCCTCAAATTGAATATTGGGAGCGCCTAAAAGCATCTGTCACCAAGTTGCAAGAAGCTGTGGATCAACTAAAGGAAGAACAACAAAATCAAAACAGCATGCTCTGCAAATTGCTTAGAGAACAAGAAGAGCAAAGGCGTGAACTGAAGGAATTAAAGCGTGAGAAACTATCTCTTGAAGGGCCAAGCACTCCACAGACTAAAGAGGCATCCACCTCCCAAATTCAAGGTTGTTGAGTTCTAATCTTAGCCTTAACTCTGTAATAATTGTTATTATTTGAGTTTTACCTTAGAAGTTATATATGAGTAGTAGTAATTAGTATCTATATTTTGATTTTATCTCCAATTAAGCTATAATTTATTTTTTTCATCATCATTAAACATGAATAAAATAGCAGATTTTCTTTAGAATAAGGAGGCAATATTTTTCGAGTTTTTAATAAGAAAAATTCTAATTATTTACATGTGGTGGCAATGCTTTTTGTCTTCTGAATGAATGCTTGAACAGTGCATATGTCTTTTGAATTTGATGTTTATGAATGTTAAATATGTTGGCTCTTGAAAGAATGATGAAAAAGGAGAAATGTTATTTGATAATCTGAAAAGTCATAAAAAAATGATTCTTGAAGCAAGAAAAAGCAGTGAATACAAAAGCTTGCAGAAAAAAATGGCGAAAAAAAAAGAAAGCAAGCAAAAAAAGCCAATAGCCCTTAAAACCAAAAGGCAAGGGTAATAAAAAGGATCCAAGGCTTTGAGCATCAGTGGATAGGAGGGCCTAAAGGAATCAAATCCTGGCCTAAGCGGCTAAATCAAGCTGTTCCTAACCATGTGCTTGTGGCGTAAAGGTGTCAAGTGAAAACTTGAGACTGAGCGGTTAAAGTCAAGGTCCAAAGCAAAAAGAAGAGTGTGCTTAAGAACCCTGGACACCTCTAACTGGGGACTTTAGCAAAGCTAAGTCACAATCTGAAAAGGTTCACCCAATTATGTGTATGTGGCATTTATGTATCTGGTGGTAATACTGGAAAACAAAGTGCTTAGGGCCACGGCCAAGACTCATAAAGTAGCTATGTTCAAGAATCAACATATTAAACTAGGATAATCAATAACACTATCTGAATTCTAAGTTCCTATAGATGCCAATCATTCTGAGCTTCAATGGATAAAGTGAGATGCCAAAACTGTTCGGAAGCAAAAAGCTACTAGTCCCACTCATCTAATTAGAATCTGAGCTTCACTCAAAAACTCTGAGATATTATTGCTTCTTGACTTATTTGTATTCTATTTTATTTGTCTAGTTGCTTGGGGACAAGCAACAGTTTAAGTTTGGTGTTGTGATGAGCGGATATTTTATACGCTTTTTGGGGTTAATTTCATGTAGTTTTTAGTATGTTTTAGTTAGTTTTTAGTATATTTTCATTAGTTTCTAGGCAAAATTCATATTTCTAGACTTTACTATGAGTTTATGTGTTTTTCTATAATTTTAGGTATTTTCTAGCCGAAATTGAGGGAGCTGAGCAAAAATCTGATTCAGGCTGAAAAAGGACTGCTGATGTTGTTGGATTCTGACCTCTCTGCACTCGGAATAAATTTTCTGGAGCTACAGGAGTCCAATTGGCGCGCTTCCAATTGCGTTGGAAAGTAGACATCTAGGGATTTCTAGCAATATATAATAGTCTATACTTTGATCAAGGATAGATGACGTAAACTGGCGTTCAACGCCAATTTCATGTTGCAGTCTGGCGTTAAACGCCAGAAACAGGTTACAAGTTGGAGTTAAACGCCCAAAACAGGTTACAACCTGGCGTTTAACTCCAGAAATAGCCTAAGCACGTGTAAAGCTTAAGTCTCAGCCCCAGCACACACCAAGTGGGCCCCAGAAGTAGATTTCTGCACTATCTATCATAGTTTACTCATTCTCTGCAAACCTAGAATACTAGCTTACTATTTAAACAACTTTTAGAGGATTATTTTGTACATCATAACATTTTAGATCTGAACTTTGTACTCTTTGACGGAATGAATCTCTAAACTCCATTGTTGGGGGTGAGGATCTCTGCTGTGTCTCGATGAATTAATACAATTACTTCTGTTTTCCATTCAAACACGCTTGTTTCTATCTAAGATATTTATTCGCACTTCAATATGATGAATGTGATGATCCATGACACTCATCACCATTCTCAACCTATGAACGCGTTCCTGACAACCACCTCCATTCTACATTAGATTGAATAAGTATCTCTTGGATTCCTTAATCAGAATCTTCGTGGTATAAGCTAGAATCCATTGGCAGCATTCTTGAGAATCCGGAAAGTCTAAACCTTGTCTGTGGTATTCTGAGTAGGATTCAGGGATTGAATGACTGTGATGAGTTTCAAACTCACAAAGGTTGGGTGTAGTGACAGACGCAAAAGGACCAACGGATCCTATTCCTGCATGAGTGAGAACCGACAGATGATTAGCCGGGCGGTGACAACACACCTGGACCATTTTCACTGAGAGGACGGATGGTAGCCATTGACAACGGTAATCCACCAATATACAGCTTGCCATAGGAGGAACCTTGCGTGCGTGAAGAAGAAGACAGGGAGAAAGCAGAGATTCAGAAGACAAAGCATCTCCAAAACTCCAACATATTCTCCATTACTGCAGAACAAGTATTTATTTCATGCTCTTTTATTTTTCGTAATTCAAACTGATAAATATAATTGATATCCTGACTAAGAGTTACAAGATAACTATAGATTGCTTCAAGCCAACAATCTTCGTGGGATTCGACCCTTACTCACGTAAGGTATTACTTGGACGACCTAGTGCACTTGCTGGTTAGTGATACGAGTTGTGAAAAGTGTGATTCACAATTCATGCACGAGTGGTGGACACAGGAGCTACGAATCATGTATCATAATCACTCAATGATTTTCATTCATATCATGAAATAGCTCTATTTCTTATCAAGTTGCCTAATGGTGCACTAGCTATTAGCAAAATTGCTAGAACTATTTTCTTTTCAAAAGACCTATACCTTGTTGATGCATTATATATACCCTCTATCAATTTCAAGCTAATTTCTGTTTCCAAGGCCACATTTCCTTTGCATTTCCATATGAACTTTGATGACAAGTTGTGTAAGATTCAGGATATCAACTCAGAGAAGGTGATTGGCACAGCTAAGGCATATGGAAGCTTTATGCACTGAATGCTAAAGCTGTGAGACCTGAATTTGCACAAGCAGCAAGCATCATGACTTTACCTAAACTTGAATTGAAAGGAATAAATCTCTGGAACTTTCAGTTAGGACACTTGTCTTTAGATAGATTGAATGTTATGAAATCTGGTTTTTCTCTCATAAACTATAATAACAAAATTGCATCTTGTGACACATGTCATTTTGCGAAACAAAGAAAACTGAGCTTTGCAAATAGCACTACTATTTCAGAAAATGTATTTGATCTTCTTCACATTGACATATGGAGCCCTCTTTCAATTCCATCCATTAACAAGTACAAATATTTTTTAACCATTGTCGATGATAAATCACGATTTAATGAAAACAAAAATAGAAGCAAGCAAACTAGTTTAGAATTTTATTCAATTTGCAAAAGTGCAGTTTGGTAGCCAAGTAAAAGTCATTAGAATAGACAATGGACCATAATTTTTAATGCCTTGATTCTATGTAGAAAACGGATTTTTCCACCAAACATCATGTGTTGAAACCCCTCAACCAAATGGAATTGTTGAGAGGAAACATCAACACCTGTTGGCCGTCACTCGAAGCTTGATTTTTCAATCTGATATAGCCAAATGTTTTTGCAACTTTGCTCTTTTGCATTCAGTTTACATCATCAATCGAATCCCAAGCACATTCTTGCAAAAAAAGTTTCTATTTCAGCTTCTTTACCAGACATCTCCTGATCTTTCAAGTTTAAAATATTTGGATGTCTAGCCTATGCTTGCACTATAACTGCTGGAAGACATAAACTAGACCCAAGAGCTCAAAAATTCATATTTTTGGGATTTAGGGAAGGTGTCAAAGGATTCATGTTGATGGATTTAAAGACAAGACAAATCTTCATTTTTTGAAATGTACATTTTTATGAAGTTCATTTTCCTTTCTCCATACAAACAAACTCAAACATATTTTCACAAAATTCTGCATTACTGGCTTACAACTTTACACAGCACACAAAATGAACATTTAAATTCACAAAAATAATTCTTCACATGTAAATGAAAGGCAGCATCTACTTCCCTTCATTATAATCTTAAACCTAGTGTGCAACGAAGGTCCAAAAAATCAGAAATCGTCCTTCCTTCAAGACTATCAGTGCCAAAATGTCACTTCCAATCCTTGCCATTCCACCCGGCCTTAATGTAAGTATCCCCTGTCAAAATTCTTGTCATATGATAAATTTTCAACATCATATAGAGAATTTTTTATTGCATTGTTCACAAATATTGAACCAAAGCACTATGAAGAGGCAATCTCAACCTTGTTGGAAAAAGGCTATCCAATCTGAACTTGATTCTCTAAATGAAAGCAAAACCTGGAAGCTCATTGCTCTACCATTCGGTAAGAGGGCCATAGGGTGCAAATGGGTCTTTAGGGTCAAATACAATCCTGATGGTAGTATTGAGAGGCATAAGGCACGCCTAGTGGCAAAGGGATACACTCAAGTCCCTAGCATTGACTATCGAGACACCTTCAACCCAGTTCTCAAGTTAACAAGTCTTCAAATTGTCCTTGGTTTGACAGCAACTGATAACTGGTTTTTGAAACAAATAGACGTGAACACCGCATTCCTTCATAGAGAGCTAGATGAAAAAGTCTATATGACACCTCCATTAGGGCTCTGTGTTGATAAGGGTTAAGTTTGCAAATTGGAAAAATCACTATATAGCTTGAAACAAGCTAGTAGACAGTGGAACAATAAACTCAAGTTAGTTCTGATTGAACTTGGATATAGACAATGTCAATCTGATTACATCTTATTCACCAAGAATTCTGATCATGGTCTCACAATAATTTTAGTCTATGTGGATGATCTGGTGTTAGCTGAAAATGATATGAGTGAAATCAACAACATCAAAGGTGTGCTGGATGACCAATTTTGCATAAAGGATATTGGGGATCTAAAATGTTTCCTTGGACTCAAGTTGGCCAGATCAGATAAGAGAATTACACTATATCAAAGAAAATATGTAGTTGACATGCTCACCGATTTTAGCTTTGTTGATTGTCAGCTAATCTCCACCCCCCATAGATTACAGTGCAAAACATTGGGCCATGGCAGTGGCACATTACTCCCGGATGCTACAGGCTATTGCAAATTGGTTGGAAAGCCATTATACTTGACAAATACTCATCCAAACATTAGTTATGCAATAAGTAGGCTTAGTCAGTTTCTTGACAAGCCTACAGACGTTCATCTCCATGCAGCTCATAGGATTCTACAATACCTAAAGTTTGCTCCAGCATAGGGCCTTTTCTTCCCTACCTCCTTTGACCTTTGCATCACTGGTTTCACCAATTCGGACTGGGTTGCATGTCTAGATACCAGGCGCTCCACTTCAGCTTACTGTTTCTATCTTGGTTCAATTTTTATTTTTTGGAAGAGTAAAAAGCAAACTACTATTTCGTGTAGTTCATCTGAAGCCGAGCATCGTGCCTTGGCTACATCAACTAAGGAAGCTATTTGGTTGGGATATATCATGAAGGATCTGGGGATGCCACTGATGAAGCCAATTAGCATTTTCTGTGATAGTCAATCGACCATTCATATCACTTCAAATCCTGTGTCCTCTGAAAGGACCAAGCATATTGAAGTTGATTGCCATGTGGTTAGAGACAAGTTCATGGAAGGATACATCCATTTGCTGTCAATTTCTACCACTGATCAAGTTGCAGACCTCCTCACCAAGCCTCTACCTCCAGCAACCTTCTCCACTCTTCATCGCAAGTTGGGACTATTGGACATCTACACTCCCAACTTGAGGGAGGGAGTTACTTGATAAGGAAGCTCCTACTTACCTTAACTTACAATGCAGCTCGTGTAGCTAAGTATAGCTCTCATGCCCGTACAATTGGTGTGACTAAATTATGCAGATGATGGTTACTAAGTTAGTTATCAATTGCTGTTAGTAGGAAGCCACATAAGATTAGTTAGTTAGAATAGTTTAGCTACTCCTCACTAGTATAAAAGGACTCTGCCCTCAGTGGTATGGTATGAGGCTTTTCACTATAATTGAGTATTAATAAATTCTATTTCTTATCCCAATTCTGTCTTTGTTTGGTTTGTGCTTTCAGTGCTTCATCCACCATATTTCATCATTCTTGACTAGCTAATAATTGTATGAAATTATTTCAGACTCTTTGAACTTGAAAATAAAAAAATAAGGCTTGATATACAATTTTTTCTTGCACTTGAAATTGTGGGTATAAGGATATGTTTATGGTAAAAACTCAAATCAGTTAACTCTCATCTATCAACTTCACATTAAATTAACTACACCTGAGTTTTCACTTATGTTTATATATGTTTATTATATGAAGCAACCAAACATATATAACGAGTCACATACAACTTGAATGGAAAATGGTCGTGACTTTTCATTACTTTCTCAAAGGGTAACATGTATTGTTGATTCACACACCAAGGGTCATATGACTATTTTGTGTTTGAGTAATATACAACTCGTTTGGCTTGTAAGGGTTTACAAAAATTAGTTAATAGTATTATTAATTAATATATTAAATTTGTATATGTTAGAGTATAATTAGAATCAATCAGGATCAGTTAGTATCACTTATATTTATGTAGCATATCTGTGTATTTATTGTAGAATTTTCTACTTTTATTGCTTTGATTCTTCTAGCACCTATATATACCCTTGTATATTGTACCTTTGATAATAACCTGAATAATACACTCTTCAAATTACTCTCTTGTTTTTAACATGGTATCAAGAGCATAAGTTCTATTTTTTCAATGAAAAATTGTTCATACACCCTTTGTTTTTTTATTTCAGCAGTATTATTTGGCCTCGTTTTTCTATCCTTTTCTGACGCTTTGGTTCGTTAATGCCGTTACCACCGTCTTTGTCTCATCGCTGAGAGTTCAACGAGCCCATCCTCATCATCGGCAACAGCTGGATGCGCCGCCACGTGCTGCCACAAGACTGCTGCCCACTTCCATCGTTTTCCTTTTCTAGACGTCTCCAGCACCGTTAAATCTTCAGCAACGATCAATGGTCCAGATTGTGCCACATGTCATAGAAAAAGTGCCTCCTAGTGACCTACGAGACGACCCACGCCTCAACCCGACCAGGACCACTTCGTGACCCGCGTGCTGCCTCGCTGACTCAGCGTTGACGTGGCTCCCTTCTCCACTCAGCGAGCAATGCAAGAAGAAATCCAGGCACATGAAAAAGTATGCTTCAGATGACGGTATTTATCTCTCTCAAGCTAAGTATGCTTCAGATCTTCTTGCTCGCGCTGAAATTTCAAATAGTCGCACTGAGTCTACTCTCCTTGAGCCTAATGTTCGATTTTTCCCTATAGATGGAACTATTTTGGATAATCCTACTCTTTATCGACAGTTAGTTAGAGGTCTTGTCTACTTGGTTGTCACACGCCCAGACATCGCCTATCCAATATATGTTTTTAGCCAGTTCTTATCAGCTCCTCGTACTACTTACTATGCGGCCATTCTTCGCATTCTTCGCTACATCAAAGACACTCTATTTCATGGCCTTCATTTTTTGCCCATTTATCTTTATCCCTTCAGGCATATTCAGATGCTGATTGGGCTGGTAATCCCACTGATTGTCGTTCTACTACTGGCTATTGTTTGTTTTTTGTGACTCTCTCATTTCCTAGCGAGTCAAGAAGCAAACGTTCACTGCTCGCTCAAGCACAGAAGCTGAATACCATACTCTTGCTGACACCACAACTGAGGTTGTCTCAATTCGTTGGCTTCTCAAAGACTTGGGTGCTCCTCAATCGTCTCCGAATGATGTTTTTGTGACAATCGCAGTGCTATTCAGATTGCCCATAATGATGTTTTTTATTAACGCACCAAACATATTGAGATTGACTGTCACTTTGTTTGTCAGCATCTACTTATTGATACTGTTCACCTCATAGCTGTTGGAACTCTAGATCAGATTGCAGATATCTTCACAAAGGCTCATCATCCTACTCGTTTTCGAACTCTAGTATCCAAACTCAAGATGGTATCTTTAGCTCCCACTTGAGTTTGTGGGGAGATGTTAGAGTATAATTAGGATCAGTTAATATCACTTATATTTATATAGCATATCTATATATTTATTGTAAGATTTTTTACTTTTATTGCTTTGATTCTTATAGCACCTATATATACCCTTGAACATTGTACCTTTGAGAACAACCTGAATAATACACTCTTCAGATGACTCTCTTATTTTTAATAGTATATATCCTTTATTCAGTGCCTTTCTTGGAATATTGGATGCTAAGTTTGCAAAATTTTCTATTTGTGAGACAAGTTTGAAGAAATTACAACCAAAGACCAAGTGTACAACAATATTGTTGTATTGTTACATTTAGTTGATTTGGTTTATCAATTACTAACTCTTTGGATTTATTTTTGTGGGTGACCTTTCACTTTAATGAGGATAGTATACACACGATCAAGCAAATGATTATGAAAAGGATATGCAAAATCTGAAAAGATATAAGGGACAAGTTATTTCATCAATTTTATGACAAAATAAAAATTTGGGTAAAGTTCTATTTTGGTCGCCAACATTTGGGGTGAATCCTATTGTGGTCCCTAATGTTTAAATCATCCTATTTTTATCCTAAAACATTTAAACTAGTATCAATGTTATTCTACCATCAAATCTCTCACTAACAATTAACGGAATTAATTTTTTTGTTAAAGCTATGTTTGCTCAACCCCCTTCTCCTACCTTCACCCTCTCAACAAGCCCAAATCTCATTCTCCTACTCACTTCTTCCTCTCCCTTTTACACCATTACTTCTCCAAGAGGAGTTTAAGGAAGAAGAAGAAGGGAGTAGGAAAATGAAATTTGGGCTTGTTGAGAGGGTGAAGGTGGGAGAAGGGATTGAGCAAACGTAGCTTTAACAAAAGTATTATTAATAGTACATCAATTTCGTCAAGTGTTAGTGAAGAATTTGATGATGCGATAACATTGATGTCATTTTAAACGTTTTAGAATAAAAATAGGATGATTAAAACGTTAGGGATCAAAATAGGATTCACCCCAAACGTTGGGGACCAAAATAGTACTTTACCCTAAAAATTGTAAAATAGAATATTATTCGATATTCCGAAAAATAGAAGAAAATTATTGGAAATGGTTCGTTCAATATTTATTAAAAGGTGACATATAGATAAACTTTATTGAATTGATATTTGAGTTTATCTAATTATTTTTGGGATATTGAAACAAATTAAATTGGCCTCTGAAATAAGAGAAGTATAGAAAAATACTATGAAATAATCAAAGCAGTTGTGCATTAACACAAACAGTTCAAAATGTTTGGCAATGCAAAGACAAGAAAATGGAATCAGTTTCAAGGTTGTTTTCACTATTTCTTTGTTTCTTTGGTATATGACTGTGTCAATATGTATATTGTTATAGTCGTGAATGAAATGGCTAGTTATGCATGAAAAGATATTGAAATGTGATTAGATATAAATTTTATAAAAAACAAACCTAAGAAGACATATCAAACATCATGAACTTGTGAACAATGGTACATGAAAATTTCAAAAAAACTGATATATTTTAGACATCAGCTTTTAAGGTGTACAAAGACTTCATCCCAATTTCAAAAATATTTTTTGAGGTATATAGACAATTTTTGAGCAACTCCGCTAGGTAGACAATGGAGATTGTGAACAACGTGAACAATAGACTTTCATCCCAGCTCACAAAAGGTGAAAAAAAAATACCACCACTAATTACCTTGCTAAAAACCCTATTTTCACTTTTACACTTTCAATGCCCACCTTTTAACCCTTTTTACAGCAACACTATCTCTCCTAACACCCTTGTAGTGTGCATTCCCTGCCTCTCCAGCAAACCTCAGCGCTGCCGATTCTCTTCCCTATTACCTCCGTTGGTGCTGTACCAATGTCCCTGCCAGACGCGGTGTTCCTCCTCTACTGCCATTCCCACTCTCCCTCTTCTCCACGCTCCCACACACGTTGCTGGAGCGGTGTAACACCTTACCACACAGAGCTTTACACCTAGGATGTAAATCAAAAATGACAAGGTGCTACGACCTCTGATGAGCGGATAATTTATACGCTTTTTGGCATTGTTTTTACATAGTTTTTAGTATGATTTAGTTAGTTTTTAGTATATTTCTATTAATTTTTAAATAAAATTCACATTTTTGGACTTTACTATGAGTTTGTGTGTTTTTCTGTGATTTCAGGTATTTTCTGGCTGAAATTGAGGGACTTGAGCAAAAATCATATTCAAAGGTTGAAGAAGGACTGCAGATGCTGTTGGATTCTGACCTCCCTGCACTCAAAGTAGATTTTCTAGAGCTACAGAACTCCAAATGGCGCGCTCTCAATTGCATTGGAAAGTAGACATCCAGGGCTTTCCAGAAATATATAATAGTCCATACTTTGCCTGAGTTTAGATGACGCAAACTTGCGTTCTACGCCAGTTCCATGTTGCATTCTGGAGTTAAATGCCAAAAACAGGTTGCAAAGTGGAGTTAAACACCAGAAACAGGTTACAAACTGGCATTCAACTCCAAGAGAAGCCTCTACACGTGTAAAGCTCAATGCTCAGTCCAAGCACACACCAAATGGACCCCAGAAGTGGATTTCTGCATCATTTACTCATTTCTGTAAACCCTAGTAACTAGTTTAGTATAAATAGGACTTTTTACTATTGTATTTACATCTCGGATCATCTTTGATCATCTTTGGATTATCTTTTGATCCTTTGATCACGTTTAAGGGGCTGGCCATTCAGCCATGCCTAGACTTTGTTCTTATGTATTTTCAACGGTAGAGTTTCTACACACCATAGATTAAGGTGTGGAGCTCTGCTGTTCCTTGAGTATTAATGCAAAGTACTATTATTTTTCTATTCAATTCAAGCTTATTCCTATTCTAAGATATTCATTCGCGCCCAAGAACATGATGAATGTGATGATTATGTGACGCTCATCACCATTCTCACTTATGAACACGTGCCTGACAACCACTTCCGTTCTACATGAAGATGAGATAGAATGAGTATCTCTTAGATATCTAATACAGGGGACCGAGTCCGAGATATTAGAGTCTTCGTGGTATAAGTTAGAACCCATGGATGGCCATTCCTGAGATCCGGAAAGTCTAAACCTTGTCTGTGGTATTCCGAGTAGGATCTGGGAAGGGATGGCTGTGACGAGCTTCAAACTCGCAAGTGCTGGGCGTAGTGACAGACACAAAAGGATAGTAAATCCTATTCCAGTATGATCGAGAACCGACAGATGATTAGCCATGCAGTGACAGCGCATTGGACCATTTTCACAGAGAGGACGGGATGTAGCCATTGACAATGGTAATGCCCAACATACAGCTTGCCATGGAAAGGAGTAGGAATGATTGGATGAAGACAGCAGGAAAGCAGAGGTTCAGGAGGAACGAAAGTATCTCTATATGCTTATCTGAAATTCTCACCAATGAATTACATAAGTATCTCTATCCCAGTTTATATTTTAATTATGTTTTAATTATCAATTCACCATAACCATTTGAATCCGCCTGACTGAGATTTACAAGGTGACCATAGCTTGTTTCAAGCCGACAATCTCCGTGGGATCGACCCTTACTC
>NC_029794.2:12770518-12774847 GCF_000816755.2 Arachis ipaensis | reverse complement strand
ATACCATACAACTTACAAAAACTCATGAAGAGTACATCCATATATATATATATAATATTACAAGCATTACCCAATACAATTCCTATCCCTCTTACAGAATGTATCAAGATAAAGGCGAGGGTACAATAAATAATAATCTAAAGCAATGCAGAGCATCTCAACAACAACTAAATAAACTCTTCGTAACTTCTGCGCCATATCCTGAAAGGGGAAAAATGTAGGGGGGTGAGAACATCATCCTCGAAAGGGTTCTCAGTAGAGGGTTTTTGGGAATTACTGTAATAGGATACGTGAAGATAAACCGTACCAGTGATTAATAACCGTCTTATGCCTCTTTTCAAAAACAACAGTTTACAATAAAAGTAAAGTCGGAAATCTTTTCTGAAAGAGGAACCGTTCAATTCTCAAAAACTCAAAAGCCTTTCAAAAAGGTTTATCTATGCTGAACCAAAATAGCCTTTTATACTTTCCAAATCAGAAACACAAAACCGAAACTAACTATCGGTCCATATCATTTCAACCATGGCCCTAGGCCCAAACAATCCAACTATCAACCAAATCACCACAATCCAACAGAGTCCCAGTTGCAAACACAGATATGAAGTTCAAACACAAACAAATAGTTACATCAAGTAGAACAATTAGCAATTAATCACAAAGGCAAACCAAGTACAATATGCACACCCAAACAATGTCACATAGATGCACATGATGCATGCCTGTTCCTAGTGGCTGATGATATCATCTGTCGATTATAAAGCCAACCCGACAAGTCCTGGTAGCTAACCATTGGACTGTCCCTCTGTCGCGCATCCCCAACTCGAGTTATACTCAATATAAACTTGATCATAATCATGATCCAAATCCAACACCCTTACAGGTGTATATTCACGGGGGCGAGCTCATCCAGGGCTTTCATAGTTCCCGGCCACACTTACGACATAGGGTCAAAAGAGCTTCGAGTCTCAACCTGGAGCACGTGGTGGCTAGTCACTGCTTCCTCCCAGGGAAACCCTCATCTCCGATAGTGGAAGTGCAAACATTCACAATTATCAATATCTCAGCATATATGCATTCATTCTCAGCCATTGATCAACATCCATCTCAGCCATCCGGCTCACGGTTCAATCCAGAACCAGCCAATATTCATAATCATACACAGCCATTCCGACCCATAATAAAAACAGCACTTCCACCATTCAAAATCATCAAATTCATAAAACCGGCATTTAAGCCATGAAATCACTTTTCTCAAGTCATTTCACTTTGAAATCAAATTTCAACTCTTTTCAGCCTTGGCTTTAAAGATCTCATTTCTTAAATCATCTCAGGCTCATAAGCCACTTTTACTCAAGGTAAATTCCCCTTTTAAAAACAATGCCACTCTCGGCACCCTCTTTCCAAAACTTCCATAATCATGGCAAGTTAAAAATCTCTTTGAGATATTCAAAATTACCCATCCAACAATGGGATTTTATAACAAAAGTTTCTCGGCAAGTCCCAAGTCTTTAGGGGAGAATCACATAACTCATTTCGCCAAATTCGTTTAAAATTATTAAAACATTGGCTTTCCGATTTGAGTAATAAAATAGGATCTAAGCCAAACCGAGTCACGTAAAAGAAGCTGTTTCCTTTACTTAGGCAAAACCAACTTCAACCCCCATGATAAATTCTAGAACGTTTCAACTGTTCAAAATTGTTTTAGTCTTGCAAGAATTCAGAATTTAAAGAGTACTTAAAATATTTCTCAAAACATTTCAAAATGAAACTTGTCAATAGACATCCAGGTTCTTTCAAAGTCATTGAAACTCCTCTAATTGAAACCCTCAAGTCAAATTCAAAGGCATTGCCTTTGTCACATTTAAAAACAGCTTTAAAACATAAGTCTCATTTAATATAACTCCCTCCTGAAAGAGATACAATACCTTTCTTAAGAAGCAAGACTAAATCACAATTTCCTCTTTAATAATTCATTTCAAAAGCATGAATCATCCTTTTCTTGATAATTCAAATAAAATAGTAGAAGTCTTTAACTCATCATTTTCCAGACAACATTTCAATAAAGACTCGAATTTTATAGAAATTTCGGCAGCACCTCCCCTAAAACTTGGACTTTGCCACCCGGTTTGGGTCCCAACTAAACCATTTTACAATCCTTTTCAACATCCCAAAATCCAAAATCAGTTCAAGGCAAGCCAAATCCAACAATCATCTCAATTCCATATTCCAAGAAAACTATTTTAGAAATCGAATCATTATCAGTTGAATAAACTCAGTTCTAAAGTTTCAAAGAAATGGTTCAGTAACAATCATTCATCAAAAACCAGATCATTTAAAGCAAGCTAGGCTGAATTCAAGAGTGTATTCTATTTTTCACATTCTTAAGAAAATCCATTCAACTCAAATCAATTTCCAAAGGATTAAACTCAATCTCAAAGCTTTAAAAGAATCAACTTCAAAAGCATTTCGTTTCACAAAACCACACAACAATCCAGCCAAACAACATTCATAATCATTAGAGACAATCAAACAATACATAAGGCTGATACAATCACCAAATACATTGTCTCACATCAGTATCCATATGTAATAATTCCAACATATAAAATATAGTTTTTGGAAAGCGCCCCTACCTCAAAACGCAAATTCCATAACCCAAACGCGTCACCGGAAGTCTCTATCAACCCGAAGTTACCGATAGCTCGCATCACATCTTTGTTCACTTTCGCAGCAGCAATTACAACCCTTACGCGCAACATGTGGCTCCGATAGCTTAATTCCTAGAAAACATTATTATTGCGAAAACCTTAAAACGCAACACGGGATATGAACTGACAAGGTTTCGAGGCAGAGGTACTTACGGTAACTAAAGAATACTGACTGAACCAAAGAATACAAGCCTCAGCGATGGTTCCGTTAGTAGTTCCAGCAACAGATGAAGCAGTCCCCAAAACGAATACTAGTTGTAACATAAATCTCCAAACAGAGCCAGCAACCATCTCCAGTAAAGGCAGCGACAATGTCACTTACTATAACCATTTTATTTAATACAACTAGTGTCAGCAACAATGCTTCTAGGTAGGAATGAATTGATGGAACAAGAGGGAATCGGAAACAGGGTAAGGCTTACCCAACAGCAGCGGTTCAAAATGGAGCCAGGCCCGGCAACCAGAGGCACAGCGGGGTTTCTTGGCGGCAGAAACGGCGGTGGCTGGGCGTGGTTATGCCTCCTCTCCCCTGTACGACCCGGCGGCTTCCTTCTCGCCGGCACTCAGCGGCAGCATTGTAGCAAGGAGCACAGCGGCGACGCGTAGACCGGCGACGACCCCCAGAAGTGGCGCCGGCGGACTAGTCGTGACGGTGGCAGTAGCAGCTCAGACCACGTCTCCCTAGTCTCTGACGCGAGCTCTCTCTCTCTCTTCCACCGATGGTGATGATGACGGCAAGGACAGAAGCGGCGGCGCGAACACAACAGCAGCGGCGGCGAGCTAGTCAGCGGCGCGAGAAGAAAGACGATGGCTGGACAACTACGGATCTGACAAGGACGGAACCCTCGGCGGCGCAGGGTGCGACGGGGCTCGCGGCGGCAGAGCGCGATGGCTCCCTTTCTTCCTCACGTCATCTCTGCTTCTTCCACCTGTGAGCTTGACAGTAGTGGCCATGGAAGCTCCTCGTGCGGCGTTGGTGAGGGCAACGGTGGCGCGGATCGGGCAGCGGCCTCCTTCCCCATTCGGCTTCCGTGGAACCCCTCCCCTCTACCCCTTTCTTTTTCTTCATTGGTTTCTCAAAGAACAATGTGTGTGAGGGTTCAGCGTAGAGGCTGCGCAGCAAGGACAGTGAAGAAAGGGGTTTGAGGCTGCGCAGCATGAAGGGGGGATTGGGGGAAAGGGTATGCCAAAATTAGGGTAAGGGGAATTATAGTAATTTCACATAAAATTGGGAATAATATAGTAATTGAACTCAAATTAAATCCAACACTAATTGTATATAGAAAATATTATTTTCTCATCACTTTTACAAATTATTTTTCATAAAATGCCCAAATCAAAATAATTAGAAATAATATAATTAAACCCTTTATTTTCCAAAGTAGCAGTATTAATATTTAAAATATTACTTATCTAATCCAAGTCATATAAAATCCTTATTATTTTACAACTACCAACTTTATAATTTGAATATAGGAAATAATCCAATAATTATAAAATTGGATAATAAATAATAACTTATCTTAAATTCAATAAATCAAAACTTGCCTTAATTACCTTTAATAAAATAATCTCTGAAATTAAGGCTATAAATAACTATATGATTTGAGACTTGATCATA
>NC_029794.2:12753995-12770315 GCF_000816755.2 Arachis ipaensis | reverse complement strand
TCCGGTCCTATCAGTTTGGCCTGTTGGCCCAATTTTAGGTTAAAAAATTTAAAATTAGTGTTAAAATCCGTATTTTAATTATTTCTACTCTTCTAACTTATCCAATTTAATTTTATAATTTTTTTTAAATAATAATTAATTTATTAGCTAATTATTTATTAATTTTTAGGATTTTACAAGAGATGCCGCCTTCCACTAATACCATAGACTGAGTTGCTGCAGCAGAAGGAAGAAGGACCTAGGTCGGTCCCACCGCCGGCTATATTACACTGTCGCCGCCAGCTGCAGTAAAAACATAGAAAACTAGCAAGGAATATTAAATCTAAACAACCAATTGTAAACATCAATAATAGCAAACGAAGAAAGGACAATAAATAAGAAATACCTCAAATTGCCTTAAAAAGGGAAATTAAATCTAACATGAGAATTCATAAACCAAAATGGCAACATAAAGTAATCAACAAGGAGAATAAATAAACTAGAATACTAGAATAACTAAAAGTAGAAGAGAAACCAAATTAAAACAAGATAGAAATTTGAAATTGAGAAGAATTAAAGCTAAAAATCCTAAAACCTAGAGAGAGGAGAGAGCCTCTCTCTTTAGAAAACTACATCTAAAACCTAAAATTATGTGAATGAATTATTGGATGATTGATTCTTCCACTCTGCAGTCTCTAATCAGTGTTTTCGGGCTTGGAACTGGGCCAAAAGGAGCCCAAAAATTGCCCCCAGCATTTCCTGATACGTGCAGCACGTGGCTCTGTCACGCGTACGCGTCGCCCACGATACGCGTCGCTGAACTTTCGCAAGGTCATGCGTACGCGTCATCCACGCGTATGCATCGCCTAACGGCATGGCAACTATGGCAAATTTCATATCATTTTGAAGCCCCGGATGTTAGCTTTTCAACGCAACTGGAACCACCTCATTCGAACATCTGTAGCTCAAGTTATGATCGATTTAGTACGAAGAGGTCAGGCTTGACAGCGTAGCAATTCCTTCAATTTCTTGTATTTCTTCCACTTTTGCATGCTTTCTTTCCATCCTCTAAGCCATTTCTGCCCTATAAACCCTGAAAACACTTAACAAACATATCACGGCATCGAATGGTAATAAGAGAGGATTAAAATTAGCAAATTTAAGGCCAAAGAAGCATGTTTTCAATCATAACACAAAATTAAGTACAAGATAAACCCTAAAAATGGGGTTTATCACCCACCGTGCCGCTGTGCTTCTTCACCATTGGTCTGCAAAAGGTTAGTTGATAGTTAGAGTTTTATTTTTTCAGAGGATGTTAATGCTATGTATTAGGCTTCTGGTAATTGTTAAAGTGGTTCGAATTATATGTTCTTTGATTTGGTTGAATTAGTGAATTTCTCTTCTGCATGTAAACAATTTTAGGTCTTTTAATAACTGGTATCAATTAAGAAAAAAACATGTGACTGTTATTGATTTGCTTAGTTTCTATTTTGTTCTATACTATATGTTTCTCATGTTGGTTTGGTTGAATTGATGTTGGGTGTTAATCTAAGATTCAAGTAGTATGTACGGATGTTCGAATTAGATGTTATTTGAATTGGTTGAACTAGTGGATGATTATTCTTATTTTAAATCATTTTATATGTGTGAATATTTGGTTTCAATTGATCTACTCCATACGTATGCTAATGCGTTGTTACTTTACATACTGGAAAAGATGTTGATTTTACTATGTATGTGGATGGTTCTTTTCATTAAAAAAATGTATGTTTGGTTGGATTATGTGATTGACTTTTTGCTTGATTACATCTTTGATTTGGGAGTTAATTAAACAATTAGTTAAAACTTAGTCTAATTGTGCTTGAATTTACCTAATCAAATTTGGTACAACAGTATGAATGCAGTATAAGTTTCTGCTATGTATTAAGGTTTAGGTACTAGTTATAGTGGTTCAAATGAGATGTTCTTCGATTTGGTTGGATTAGTAGATTTTTCTTCTTTTTGTAAACCATTTTAAATGCTTGGGTAATCGGTTTCAATGGAAAAAAGAAGTGACTGTTGCTGATTTCCTTGGTTTCTATTTTTTTCGATACTATATGTTTCTCACTTTAGTTTGGGTGTTCTGAAAAAAAAAAAAAAGAAAAGTTATAACTCTGCTTGGTCTTGGTTGAATTTATATTTGGTGTGAATTTAGTGCACAAGTAGTATGTACAGATGTTCGAATGAGATTTTATTTGAATTTGTTGAACAAGTGGATGCTTATTCTTCTTTTAAACCATTTTATATGCGTGAATATGTGGTTTCAACTGATTTACTAGGTGCACGGGTGATAATTCAAAAAATTTGATAGTTCCTTAAAAATTAAAGAGGATGTTCATTTTACCATGTATGTGGTTGGTTCTTTTATATAAGAAGTGCATGTTTATTTGATTTAGTACCATTGTTCTATTACTTGAATTGCTAGCTTCGGCATGCACATGTTCCGCATGTTTATTTTGTTATGTGTTTTGGAATTGATTTAGTTTAATTATGCTTGAATAGAAATTGGGTTTGATTTGAGTCATTTAGACTGATGCATGTGTGATATTTTGGTCAATGAATTGGTTGTTACTGAAGCACTAAGGAAGATGTTCATTTTATCTTGTATGTGGATGTTCATTTTACTTTGTATGTGGATGTTTGTCTGAGTTATGTCATTGGTCTTTTGCTTGATTTTCTATGTAGTTTGGGAGTTAATTAAATAATTAGTTAAAACTTAGTTTAATTGTGCTTGAATTTACCTAATTAAATTTGGTGCAATAGTATGAATTCAGTATATTTTTCTAATTATATTGCGTGGTTATTCTATTACTCATTGGATGTTTGATTTCGAATTACATTGTAAGTTCCGCTTGTGTGAAACTAACCCATTGTCGGTTCTTAACAGCACTAGGCATGAACGAAGACCATGATTCAATGGGCTGAAGGATTATCTAAAAAAAAGATTGACAAGGGAGAAAAACATCAGTAGAAGAAAGATATCTAGTACAATTCAAATGCATGTTTTATTTGTCGAATAATTGGAGTTTCTTTATATAGACATACTGTGATGTTTTTCTGGTAGAAATTTATAGATGCTTTTTTTTTATTTTGATGTTTCTATTCAAGCAAAATTAATGTTTACAGGAATCGTATTTCTATCCCTAATTTCCAAACCATAAAACAAAAGAAACATGCGGAGCATGTGCATGCAGAATCCAAGAAATGAAGTAAAGGACAATCGGCATACCCAAAAAAAACATCCACTTTAGAAAGAAAATAACTATCTGCATACACAATAAAATAAACATCTGCATTAGTTGATAAGAAACAACTAAGAAATTGACCAAAAATACCACTCATGCACTATGTTTAAGCGATGTAACTGAAACCCAACTTGAATTTATTCAAAATTAAACTAAATCTAATCCAACCCACATAACAAAAGAAACTTGCGGGGCATGTGCATGCAGAATCCAAAAAATCAAGTAAAAGACAAATAGTATACCCAAAATAACCATCCACTTTAGAATGAAAAGACTCATTCCCAATCATAGTAAAATGAACATCCACCTTAGTCTAAATGACTTAACTCAAACCCAACTTGAAAACGAGTTAAATTGTTTTTACAATCAATTTTGTTTTAAGCATTTTTATCTATTCCAATCTTTACAAACTTTTTTTCTTAAAAAAATGGTCATTTTCAATATTAAGGCATGATTTATGGTGTAACAAGGAGCACAAACTTCAAATTGTAACCCGTTTATTCATTCAAAAGTGAATAAGTCAGAAAAATATTTCTTAATGACTTACAACGTATTTATATTATGTAAAAGAAATAAATTACTACCATTTGAATGTGAAATAACAAATTTGATCCTACACATGCAACATTTTAGAGAAGAAGATAATAAAGGTAATCAAAGATAAATTTAAATAAGATAACAATTATCAAAATAATTGCATGATTTCTTTTTAAATTACTTTAAAGTTTTGAGCATCGTAAATAGATAAAATTAAAAACACAGTTTTGCTCTAATATCAGTTCACTCAACATGAACTATATAGCCAAGTTCCACAATGAATTGGCATTACCACAAATTACATGAGTACAAAAACTATAATTGAAATAATTTTTTGGTTAGCAATCACTATCTAAAATATTAATATAACAAATCCTTAAGAGTAAAGGCCACTTAATCCTAAACACAATTGTACATCATAAAAAATATTGAAAATAAAAAATCGGTACATCAACTTTCATCTGTATAACATAAGCGCAAACTACAACTTATAAGAAACTCATTCAAATGCTATTTTTCGGATGTTTTCTTTCACTTCTTGTTTGCTTTTTTCTCTGCAAATGTACAATACCAAAAAATCCAAAATCTTCAACATGAAATAACACAAAAAAAGAAACATTCAAAACTTACGAAATAAAAACATCCAAAATATACAAAATGAAACATCCAAACTATTAAATTTTTGCCCAAGAACAAGTCATTGCAAGCAAGCTTCCATCATTGAATTCTTGAAGAAATATGCAACAACACAAATAATAACAACAAACACTAATAATAATGAACTAACACCTTCTTTAAAACTAATTCCAATAAGTCATCAAATTCAAAATAGTTTTAGGTTATGTTTAGTTCCACTATTATCAGCAAAAAATCCTAGCTCCATGAGTGACACATTATTACAAGTATATTCTTCTTCCACCCATTCTACTAGTTTTTCTTATCATGAAAGTAAACATCTTAATAATTTAGAGAGAAACATCTATTTAGCTATTGAACCCAACATCCAATTTCATAAAATTTAAAAAAAAAAGGAGAAACGACGACCTTGTTTTGTTTGAATGCGGCAGTGATCGAAGAAAATGCAATCGCGAGGTGAGGAGGGCTGCAGCGATGATTTGTGAACCGCAAGGAGAGGGGGCTACGGTGGTGAACTCCAAATCACATGTGGAAGAAAGATGCAGTAGTGGCAGTGCTGCGAATCACGACGGGGAGGGCACTGCGGTGGTTGGCAAGGCTACGAAACATCCAAAAATATATTCCAAAATTTGTAAAATCTGCAAAGTTAGTAAATAATTAACCAATAAATTAATTATTAACCCAGGTAATTAGAAAATAGAATTCCATAAGTTTAATGAGGTAGAGCTAATTAAATTAAGAAATTTGACACCAATTTTAAAGATTTCGGCCCAAAATTAAACCGAACGGTCGAACCAGACCCGTATTGGGCCCAAGCCCATTTATATCACCCACACTTAAATAGCCAACTATCAGCCTCCCTCCCCTTCATTCATGGCATCCACGTTGAATTGAAGAGAGGTATGAGGTGAGGGTTTCATGTCCACTTCCAAATTCAATCTTCTATAACTTTCAATCTGCAGCTCTGATTGACAAGCCGTTTGTGGCCACGCATTCGTCTCGGAGTCCTCTTCAATTCTATCTAAACAAAGTGGTAATAAACTTTATAATTTGTGCCCAGTTTCTGTTCCCCTTTCTGTTTTGCATTTTTGTATGTTTATTGAGTGATTTTGATGATTTTGGTGGTTTAGGTGTAATCTAACATTGGATAATTGTTGGCTTTTAACCCAATCATCAATGGGTAAGGTAAAAAAAATCTAAACCCTTGTAGTTTGCCCAATTAAGTGTGTCCTTGTGCCAAATTATTGAATTATAAGAACTAGTTGAAATTATGTTGAATTATAGTTAAATTTGTCAAATTGGAGCTCTTGGAACAAATCTTTGGTGGCAGAAATCATTGGGTGTGAATTGGAGTCTTTGAAGCTTGAATTTTGGTGGTTTTGAACTTAGGGATGAATCGGACAGGGTATGATTTCGGTTTCCTGTATCTAAAGTGTAATGTATTGTAAAAACTTAGGCTAGTGACCCTAGGATAGGATTTGAATCGTTGATGTAGTTGTTGGATGATATGAATCGAGTTTATTGTGTGATTAATGGTTGAATGGTTGTAAGTGATGCTAATGGTTGATAAAGCATGTAAAATTGTAAGTGATATGGATTGGTATGCCTAATTGTTGGTAAGGTTGAGGCTCTTATTGATAAGTATGCAATTGCATGTGATATTAATATGTATGTATAGTGGTTGATGAAATTGAGCATTGATTGGAAATTGAGATGTGGAATGTTGATCAAAATTGAATTATTAAATTGAGATTGATGAAAATAGAGAATTGATGTGTTGTAGATTGAATAAGGAAGTTGGAATGTAGTTGAGGCTGAATTGGTAAGGTTTTAGTTGAATTTAAAGGGGTTTGGAAAGTGTATGTTTGAAAATTGAGGCTTGGTTATTTTTGTGAAAATTATGATTTTGGCCCAACGTTGGCAGAGCATAACTTGGTCTCCGGACCTTCGATTTGTGTCAAACTTGTTTAGAAATAAAATTTGGTTCGAGATATTTATGCTGTTTAAAGAATGGAGTAAAAATATTTTAAAATGAGGAAGTTATGCTCGATCAAATTTTGGTGTGCAAACTGAAAAATCTGGACTTAGCTGCTTTTTAAAGCTTCTGCATTACATGCGTACGCGCACCACCAAACGCGGCCATTCGTTTCTGTTTGGTGCGCGTGCATACACGAGCAGGTGCTGCGTATACGACATGGGCCAAAATGCGCGCTCACACGTACGCGTGCCCCCTGTTTTAATGTAACACCCACCACACAGAATCTTATGCTTAAGTTATAAAACAGATGTGGTGAAGTATTACGACCTCTAAAAGTAAAATTATATATATAGTATTAGTTGAAAGGAATTTTAACTAGAAGCCTATGATGAAAAGTTAAGCAAAGCATTAATCAGAAAATCGCATCACTCACATAAAAGACAAATATAAGAGAAGAATTCCATATGTTTATATGCCTTGTTCGGTTCTAGCTTCGCGAGCTGAGTCAGAAGCCTTGCTATATGTATCTTTGGAATTCTTCTCTTATATTTGTCTCTTACGTGAGTGATGCGATTTTCTATTTAATGCTTTGCTTAACTTTTCTTCACAGGCTTCTAGTTAATTCCTTTCAACTAATACTATATATATAATTTTACTTTTAGAGGTCGTAATACCTCACCACCTCTGTTTTATGACTTAAGCATAAGCTTTTGTGTGGTAGGGTGTTACATTATGATATTAGAGCAGTTCGTTCCTGTAGAGCTTGAGGAATGGATTGACTATGCTTCTGAGCATACTTTGGCTGTGGGCATATGCTATTTAGGATGTCTGTTTGACATATATAGTATAAATGTTCATGAGCATTACCTTTGGAAATTCGAAGTACTAGACTTGAGATATTAAGACCGATCACCTTAATATCAATTGTTCGGTGTGGATAGGACCCAAAGGGCGTCTCGTGGACGTGAGTGAGGTGATACGGTTGATTTTCTTGGATGCTGTTGTGAAAGCTGCTACTGAAGGGATGGCGAACGAAAATTGCGAGGACAATGGCACCGTTAGACTGAGAAGGAGAAGTTGCAAGAGATAAGTCGTTGCAGAGATCGGCAGAAGGTTGAGGTAATTACAATAACCAGAATTATATAGCAGTGTGTGACTGGGGAATACCGCATTCATTCATAGCCTAAGATAGGGATGAAAATCCAAAACTGAAAATCTCAAGCTTAGTATTAAACATAGAACCAAACCGAATAGTTCCGAGTAGGGTATTGTCGTTAAAGCTTGCAGAGTTTAGTAAGGATCTTAGTTGGCATTGGACAAATGATCAAGTTCTCAGAGATAAACGAATCAGAGTGCGACAGTGGAAGTGCGCAGAGTGGGAAGACCTTAGGACTACTATATGTTAAGTTAAGAAAGAGGACTATTCTCATGAACTCACATGGCGGACGATATTTTCGACGGCGAAAATTTCTGTTAGGGGGTAAGATGTAAAACCTGCAAAGTTAGTAAAAAATTGGTCAATAAATTAATTATTAAACCAAGAAATTAGAAAATGAAATTTTATAAGTTTAATGAGGTAGAGCTAATTAAAATAAGAATTTTGACACCAATTTTAAAGATTTCGGCCCAAGATTGGGCCGAACGGCTGAACCGGACCCGTATTGGGCCTAAGGCCCAAGCTTACTTATATCACCCACACTTAAATAGCCAACTATCAGCCTCCCTCCCCTTCATTCTTGGCATCCACGTTGAATTGAAGAGAGGTGTGAGGTGAGGGTTTCATGTCCACTTCCAAATTCAATCTTCCATAACTTTCAATCCGGAATTCTGATTGACAAGCCGTTTGCGACCACGCATTTGTCTCAGAGTCCTCTTCAATTCTATCCAAACAAAGTGGTAATAGACTTTGTAATTTGTGCCCAGTTTCTGTTCCCCTTTCTGTTTCGCGTTTTTGTATGTTTATTGAGTGATTTTGATGATTTTGGTGGTTTAGGTGTAATCTAACATTGGATAATTATTGGATTTTAGCCCAATCATCAATGGGTAAGGTAAGAAAATTCTAAACCCTTGTAGTTTGCCCAATTAAGTGTGTCCTTGTGCTAAATTATTGAATTATAAGAACTAGTTGAATTTATGTTGAATTAGAGTTGAATTTGTCAAATTGGAGCTTTTGGAACAAACCTTTGGTGGCTGGAACCATTGGGTGTGAATTGCAATCTTTGAAGCTTGAATTTTGGTGGTTTTGAGCTTAAGAAGGAATCGGCCAAGTATGGTTTGGGTTTCTTGTATCTAAAATGTAATGTATTGTGAAAACTTAGGCTAGTGACCCTAGGATAGGATTTGAATCGTTGATGTAGTTATTGGATGATATGAATCGAGTTTATTATGTGATTAATGGTTGAATGGTTGTAAGTGATGCTAATGGTTGATAAAGCATGTAAAATTGTAAGTGATATGGATTGGTATGCCTAATTGTTGGTAAGGTTGAGGCTCTTGTTGATAAGTATGTAATTGTATGGGATATTAATATGTATGTATAGTGGTTGATGAAATTGAGCATTGATTGGGAATTGAGATGTGGAATGTTGATCAAAATTGAATTATTGAATTGAGATTGATGAAAATAGAGAATTGATGTGTTGTGGATTGAATAAGGAAGTTGGAATGTGGTTGAGGCTAAATTGGTAAGGTTTTAGTTGAATTTAAAGGGGTTTGGAAAGTGTATATTTGAAAATTGAGGCTTGGTTGTTTTTGTGAACATTGTGATTTTTGCCCAACTTTGATGGAGCATAACTTGGTTTCCGGACCTCCGATTTGTGTCAAACTTATTTAGAAATAAAATTTGGTTTGAGATATTTATGCTGTTTGAAGAATAGAGGAAAATGTTTCAAAATAAGAAAGTTATGCCCGATCAAAGTTTGGTGTGCAAACTGAAAAATCTAGACTTAGCAGCTTTTTGAAGCTTCTACATTACATGCGTATGCGGACCCACCAAACGCAGCCATTCATTTCTGTTTGGTGCACGTGCTTACGCGGCCAGATGCTGCGTACGCGACATGGGCCAAAATGCACGCTCACACGTACACGTGGCCCACGCATACGCGTGTCTCCTGTTTTCAGCAAACTTAATTTTATGTTTTAAAACCTAATTTCGAACCTCTAAACCTCTATTTTTACTCTTTTAGCCCCTAAACCTTAGTTGTATGTTAAGTGGTGAGAAGAAGCTAGAAAAGAGTGATAACTTGGAGATGAAAAAAGTTGGAAAAATGAATGATTGGGTGAATGAATGAATGTAAGTGAAAATGAAAGAAGAATTATTACTAAAACATTATTGATGATTAAATGATTATGATTAATTGAGGAATCGTGAAAATGTGGTGAGTATGCCGGAGATGCATATGTGATTAATGAATGAATGTGGTATGCTTGTATTTTTCTCTCTGGTTATAAGGGTGACAGGGCACATATTTCCTCTAACGGTATTAAGGCGCAACAGAGAGACTGTGCCCGAATTACCTACCGGACACGTCGGGTTGGCTTTATAACCGACAGATGAGACTCATCAGCCACTATGACAAGCATGCATCATATGCATCTATATGTTTATTTGGTATATTTTGTTTGGAATGCCTAATTGATTGCATAACTACTTGCTACTTGTTTATCTGATGTATGTGCTTTTTCTGTGATTTCCTTGTATGTAATAAATGTGTTTATAACAACTGATTCCGGTGGCGGTTGGGAGGTTCGGAGGAGTTGGATTGGGAAGTTTTAGATAGACATAAGATCCTTATCTAGTTGCCTATTTCATTTTCATGATTTAGTTATGTTTATAAGCTTTAATTATATGTCGGAAGTTCTAGGATTGCCTTTGGCTTTCCTAGGACATTATATATTAGATATGTGGGTATTGTTACCATGCTGAGAACCTTCAGTTCTCACCCCATACAGATTTTGTGGTTTTCAGATGCAGGATGTGAGGCTCCTCGCTGAGACATGCTGGAAGCTTCTGATTTAGTGAAGATCCTTATCTCTCGGGGCTTTAATTTGGTTATATGTATTTATATAGATACTTATTATCTCCACTGTTTATATATATATATATGCTCGGGCCGGTTATCTTCATGAACCGAGTCTTGAGCTTTGTTATCTGTATTTTGGCACTCTGTATTTTAGCATTCTTATTGAACCGAGTCTTGAGCTTTCTTTTACAAATTCTAAGATCCTTGTTTCAAGATACATCAATTGTCGGAACTAACTTAGATTATATTTGTGAATCTGGTTAACTCAGATTGATTGACTCAGAATGTGATAAACAACTAAGACTTGGACTGCAAACAGTTTCAATAATTAATTCTTCTAAGATGAGAAATGTGTACATGTAAAGAATGAAGAACAATTTTGAAAGAAAATTAGAAACAATTAGTTTCGGTAAATGCATTTTGTGAAAATTAGTAAAGCTAATTTAGAAAATAAATAAATAAATAATAACTAAATAAAATAAAAGATAATAAATAATCTTAGTTTATAACCTTAGAATTTTAATGATTCAAAAAGAGAAAAATTATATATCTCAAATTGACGGATGGTTCATATTAAAGAGACTCACTTATAAATTAAGTTTTTCTTTAATTCATTTCAGTCAATTCATCCAACAAGAACAATAGTAACATTGAGTTACATAGAAAGTGTTATTTCTTTGAGAGATTTTCTCCTATGTATAGAGAGAGGTGTATTCTCCTTTTGTAAAGAGAAAGTGTTATTGTAATCTCCTTGTAATAGATAGAAGTTGTAATTCTCAAAGAAAGGCATTTTATATAAATCTCTAATTTTTATCTCTATATATTTTGCTACGTCATTTGTCTGGTGCCTAACAGTGGTATTAGAGTCAAAGGTTGTTGATTGATCATTTTTTTTCTTCCGCTGCAAGTTACCGCATAAAAAAATGGCAACAAAGTATGAAATTTTAAAATTCAGTAGGAGTAATTTTTTCGTATGGAAATTGAAGATAAAAGCCATTATTAGAAAAGACAATTGCGTGGCAGCAATTAAAGGTAGAACCACTGGAATTACAGATAAAAAATGAAAGGAGATAGACAACAATGCTGTTGCAAACTTACACTTGGCACTAGCTGACTCAGTTTTATCAAGTGTAGAGAGAAAAAGACAGCAAAGAAAATTTAGGATGCTCTCACCAAATTATATGAAGTTAAGTGCATGTTTGGGCGTCATTATTTTGTTAAAAAAATATCTTTTTTCAATGAAAAAAGATCTTTTTTTATTTTTTAACGTGTTTGGCAAATTTCTAGTAGTAAAAGTAAAAGCACTAGTAAAATAAAAAAAAAAGATCTTTTTTGAGAAGCTGTAAGGGCTTGTTTGGGTGAGCTTCTAAGAAAAGATCTTTTTTCGAGTTATCTTTTTTTAAAAGATCTTATAGAGAAGTAAAAGTAATTTTATGTTTGGATATCTCATGTAAAAAGGTCTTTTTATCAATCAATTATGTTTAGGTATAACAATATAAAAGTACTTTTATGTTTATTTATTACATGAAAAATATCTTTTTTTAAAGAAAAAAGATCTTTTAAAAAAAGATGTAAATTACAGCTTCTCAAAAAAGATCTTTTTTTTATTTTACTAGTGCTTTTACTTTTACTACTAGAAATTTGCCAAACACATTAAAAAATAAAAAAAAGATCTTTTTTCATTGAAAAAAGATCTTTTTTTTAACAAAATAATGGCGCCCAAACATGTACTAATTTACATCTTTTTTTAAAAGATCTTTTTTCCTTAAAAAAAATGTTTTTCATGTAATAAATAAACAAAAAAGTACTTTTATATTGTTATACCCAAACATAATTGATTGATAAAAAGACCTTTTTACATGAGATATCCAAACATAAAATTACTTTTACTTCTCTATAAGATCTTTTAAAAAAAGATAACTCGAAAAAAGATCTTTTTTTAAAAGCTCACCCAAACAAGCCCTAAGTCACTTCACAACAAGATATTCTTGAAGAGAAGATTTTATACTCTTCAAATGAGTGAGTCCACATTGGCAACGGATCACATCAACAATCTAAATATGTTATTTTCCCAACTCTCATCGTTGGAATATACCATAGCAGAAAACGAACGTGCAGAGCTCTTACTTCAAAGTCTACCAAATTCATATGATCAACTTATCATTAACTTAACTAATAATATTTTGACTTATTATCTTTCTTTTAATGACATGGCTGCTGCAGTTCTTGAAGAAGAATCTAGGTGCAAGAATAAGGAAGATACATTAGAGAGCTCAAAACAAGCAGAGGCTTTGTTGATGATAAGAGGGAGATCAATGGAGCGTGGTTCCAATAGGGGTCAAAGTAGACCAAAGTTACAAAGTAAAAAGCATGTCAAATGCTATAATTGTGGTAAGAGAAGGCACTTCAAGAAAGATTGTTGGAATAAGAAGAGTATATAGAAGGTTCCAGAAGGATCAAATTCTCAAGGATGTGTTGCGAGTACCTCTGATGATGGAAAAATCCCGTATGGCGAAGCAACAATTAGTTCTAAAGGCAGCAAACAGCTCACTGATGTTTGGATTGTTGATTCAGGAGCAACCTGGCACATGACTCCTCATCGTGATTGGTTTTGTACATATGAACCTATCTTGGAAGGATCAGTGTTTATGGGAAACGATCATGCCTTAGAAATTGTTGGATTAGGTACTGTCAAAATAAAAATGTTTGATGGTTTTATTCGTTCACTTCAAGGGGTAAGACACGTGAAAGGCTTGAAGAAGAATTTGTTGTCGATTGGACAATTGGATGAACTTGGTTGCAAGACCCATATTGAAGGTGAGATCTTGAAAGTTGTTAAAGGAGCTCTTGTGGTAATAAAAGCAAAAAAAATGTAGTAAATCTATACATACTTATGGGAGATACTTTGCAAGAGGCAGAGGCATCAGTTGCTTCAGCAAACTAAGAAGAAATGATGATGATATCGCATTACAAACTAGGCCACATGTCAGAACGAGATTGAAGATTCTTGTAGAACGTAATCTCATTCCTGGGCTCAAATCGATAAACTTACCATTTTGTAAGCACTGTGTTACAAGCAAGCAACATAGATTGAAGTTTGGTAGATCAACTGCTCGGAGCAAACACATATTGGAGTTGATTCATTCTAACGTGTGAGAATCGCCAGAGATGTCCCTAGGAGGAGCAAAATATCTTGTATCATTTATTGATGATTATTCTAGGAGGCTATGGGTGTACCGATCAAGAAGAAGTCAGACATGTTTGCGATGTTCAAAAACTTCAAAGCAAAGTTAGAACTTGAATCTGGAAAGAAGATCAAGTGTATAAGGACAGATAATGGAGGAGCATATGTTGGCGGTGATTTTCAAACATTTTGCAAGCAAGCAGATATTCAACGGCAATTCACAGTTGTATATACGCCTCAGCAAACTTGTGTAGCAGAGCGAATGAATATGACTCTCCTAGAAAGAGCACGAGCTATGTTGCAAACTGCAGGTTTAGCCAGGTCTTTTGGGCAGAAGCTGTTAAAACTGCATGTTACGTGATAAAATCGGTCACCATCAACTGCAATTGGGTTGAAGACACCAATGGAGATGTGGCAAGGTAAGCCACCTAATTATTCTTCTTTACATATATTTGGTTGTCCTGTGTACGTGATGTACAATTCCCATGAAAGAACAAAACTAAACCTAAAGTCTAGGAAATGTATATTCTTGGGTTATGCTGACGGAGTTAAGGGGTATTGCCTGTGGGATCCCGCTACCCGCAAGGTAGTTGTCAGCAGAGATGTGATATTTGCAGAAGATGAATTGCAAAAGGAACAAAAAAAATGACAGCACTGTTAAAGAGATAGTCACTATACAAATAGATGAGAAATGCAAAGAAAGTGATTTTTCTGAAGCAGAACCAGAGCACGAAGAACAAAAGCAAAGGCCAATGACATAGAAGTTCATCGATCCATTCGACAAAGAAGAACACTATCATGGCTCTCAAATTATGTTTTGAGAAGCCATGGTGCATATTGTCTTCTAACAGAAGACGGGAGAACCAACAACTTTTATGGAGGCTATGCGCAATCCAAATGCTTCTATATGGATGATAGCAATGCAAGAAGAAATTGAGGCATTACATAGGAACAACACCTGGAAACTTGTTGAACTTCCAGCAGGTCGAAAAACCATTGGTAACAAATGGGTTTACAAGATCAAACGAGATAGTAATGATCAGGTGGAATGATATCGTGCAAGATTGGTTGTCAAAGAATATGCTCAGAAAGAAGGTGTTGACTTCAATGAAATATTTTCTCTAGTGGTGAGACTAACTACTATAAGAATAGTTTTAGCTATTTGTGCTGCATTTGATTTACATCTAGAATAATTAGATGTAAAGACTACTTTTCTTCATGGAGAACTTGAAGAAGAGATATATATGCTCCAACCAAAAGGTTTTGAGGAAAAAGAAAAAGAAAAAGAAAACTTGGTTTGCAGGTTAACTAAATCTCTGTACGGTCTAATTAAGGCAGGTGCCAAGGTGTTGGTACAAGAGATTTGATTCTTTCATTATTAGCCTTGGATACAACAGACTTAGTTCTGATCATTGTACTTACTACAAGAGGTCTGGTGATAATGATTTCATCATTCTTCTGTTGTATGTGGATAACATGGTGGTAGGCCCCAACAAAGATCAAATCCAAGAATTGAAAGCACAGTTGGCTAGGGAGTTTGATATGAAAGACTTGGGACCAGCAAATAAGATTTTAAGGATGCAAATCCACCGAGACAAAAAAGATAGGAAGATTTGACTATCGCAAAAGAATTATTTGAAGAAGATCTTGCAACACTTCAATATGTAAGAATGTAAGTCAATTTCAACCCCACTTTCTATGAATTTTAAATTATCCTCAAGTATGTGCTCTAGTATTGAAGCAGAGAGGATGAAAATGTCTCGAGTACCGTATGCATCAGCAGTGGAAAGCCTTATGTATGCCATGATTTGTACAAGGCCAGATATTGCTCAAGCAGTTACGGTAGTAATATAAGTCGATTTATGGAAGATCCGAATAAGGAGCATTGGAATGCTGTTAAGAGGATCTTGAGATACATCAAAGGGACCTCGAATGTTGCATTATGTTTTGGAGGATCGGAATTCATTGTCAATGGATATGTCTATTCAAATTTTGCAGGTGATCTTGATAAACGAAAACCTACTACAAGCTATGTGTTCACACTTGCAGGAGGAGCTGCGAGCTAGCTATCTAAGTTACAGATTATTGTAGCTTTATCTACTACAGAACCTGAATATATGGCAGGTACACAAGCATGCAAGGAAGCAATTTGGATCCAAAGTTTAATGGAGGAACTTATGCACAAACAACAGAAGATTCTTGTGTATTGTGACAGCCAAAGTGCCTTGCACATTGGAGTACAATATCACTTTGTTCGGGAAGTAATAGAAGAACGGAGTGTTGATATGTAGAAGATTCACACGAAAGATAACCTAGTAGATGCTATGACAAAACTAATCAACACAGAAAAGTTTGAATGGTGTAGATCTTCATATGGTCTATCGAATACATGAACAACATGAATTTTGAAAATTTATTAAAATTAGCTTTAAGTGAGAGACTGTGAAAATTAGTAAAGCTAATTTTAGAAAATAAATAAATAAATAATAACTAAATAAAATGAAAGGTAATAAACAATCATAGTTTATAACCTTAGAATTTTAATGGTTGAAAAAGAGAAGAATTATATACCTCAAATTGACGGATGGTTCATATTGAAGAGACTCACCTATAAATTAAGTTTTTCTTTAATTCATTTCAATCAAGTCATCCAACAAGAACAATAGTAACATTGAGTTACATAAAAAGTATTATTTCTTT
>NC_029794.2:12752356-12753961 GCF_000816755.2 Arachis ipaensis | reverse complement strand
GAGAAATTGTAATTCTTCAAGAAAGTCATTTTATACAAATTTTTATTTTTTCATCTCTATATATTTTACTACTTCATTTGTCTAGTGCCTAACACTTCTTCCTTTTTCAAGAGATCCCTTGACTTGTATTCTATAGAGATGCGTAGCAAAGGAACATTGAAAATCCTTTCTTTCTCCATAGTCAGCTTGTTAAATGTACAAGAAGTGCAAGTGCCTTTTGTTTGGTACAATTGTTTTAGGAGATTTAAAACTTTTTATGTATTCCTAGCAAATAAGAGAGAAAAGTTTTTTTTTTTTTTAATGTTTTAGCTTTTTGAGCATGCTTATCACTTTGGATCCAAAATATATTCGTTGAGTTTGAATGCCTTTTCAAACCATGTTTTTGTTGCTTCTGAGACGGGTTATGAACTTAGAATCACATTCTAAGGTGTTTTTTGTATTAAATTCACCTTTTCGGGTGTTATACATTTCTGGTTTACAATAAATTATTTAGAGAAATACTATCTAGTACTTCAGAACTGATGAACAAATCAGTAGAAATTAAATGAATTAGTAAAACTTAAAATTATGTTTGTTATTTTCAAGACATTAATACTTAATATGATATATGGAGCTAGCAATCTCCGATTCTCCTTTTTAGTTATGTCAAACCAAATCTAATTCTAAGAATTTCATTTATCCTCATAAATAAGTTTCAATTTATTCAAATATATACATTATACATTGTATATTAGAGCACAAATATCTATAACATATCTTCAGAATTCAAGGCACAGTATATAAGATATAATAGTTCAGATAATACCTGAGTAGAAACACAATTTCTTTCAACACATATGTTATAAATTGTTCATATAGTTCAGAAGAAAATAAAGAGTTAGCAGTGTGAAAAAATTATAAACATGAATGAAACAAAGAATGATATGATGATGATTGAGTCTAACAAAACAGAACACCTTATAAGTTGATTTTAAAACAATTGCATACCTCAAAAAGCAATGTCCTTGTTTCATATGTAAAAACGCTTAAAATTGCAAAATACTTACTTTAAATTATTTCCAATACAAATTTTAATTCCAGATCAGTTTCTTTTTGTAAGTATTAAGAGTAATACTTAAAAAACACTCCATTAGAATTTCTCTAAGTATTTTTTTCATTTTTAATTTTGTTGCAAATTAAGTGTAGCTTTTTAATTTCAAAAAATCATTAATTAATTTTTACCTATTATATTCTCTATTATTAGAGAAACACAATAATTGTCTTAATACTTGTCTATAATTAGAAAAAGACACTTAATATAAAATGGAGGGAGTAAAATGAAATGGAGGAAGTAAAAGAAAGGAAAGGAGAGAAAAAAAAGAATTTAATATGATGATAATGTATTATTATCATTGTAAATGCATGTAGTAACGTACATAGAGAAAGCCAACGAGCTATAACTTAAATGACATAATCTTTTCATACTCACGTAAAGGTTGTAGGTTCGAATTTCCTAATTTTGGTAAAAAAAAAATATAGAAAAAATAATTTTATGTACATGTATTATATATGTTGCACAATATACATGCTATAATAAAATAAAATAAAGTTGAAAATAAACTTGAG
>NC_029794.2:12750982-12752350 GCF_000816755.2 Arachis ipaensis | reverse complement strand
CTTCCTTAAAAAGGTAGCCACTTTGAGAAGACACTCTATTATGAAGACCCCAGGAGTTGGTCCAAATTGGCTTGGTCAATTTTGAGTGAGAACTGAGAAGAAAGGCAAATTCTCTTCTCCTCGGAGTCAACGGGTCAAGCTCGGCGGCTATAGACTTAGAGGCACATTTTTGCGTCTATGAAATTCGCCACATAACTTCTATCTTCGTGTTACTCTATCAACAAACACACACTGCTTTGTTGTTCAATGCCAGAAACACATATATTGAAGTTTAAATAATTCAAAGAGTTTAATTTTGATTAATTAATAGTGTAATATAAAATATTTTATATAATTATACAATTATATTTAGAACAAATTTTTGATGGCGTAGATTCTAGTGGCTAAAAGTAATTTTTTTATTGACCAACAAGTATTTTATCGATACCTGGCACTCTGATTATTGCAAGAGAAATATAAAGTATTAAAGTATATGCTTAAAAACGATTTTTTGTTCATGTGGGTCATTAATTTTTTATTGAATCATACTCCTTTTATTTTATTATTTTATTACCAACTTTTTTTAGAAGATATTGATTCATAAAAAAAAAAATCCTTTTTGTTACCTGTTTTTCATTCTACTTCACAAACAATAAGTTTTAAATTAATTTGTAAAGAGAGATGTAAAAATTAAACTATTTTAGTAGCATTTTTTTATAATTAAAATGTAATAATGATGTTGAAAACTTATTTTGTAACTCACTCTTTTTAAAATTTTAGAAAGTGTAAATTCTGCAACAATTTATTGTTAAATTAAAATTGCAAAATTGATACAGCATTTAATAATAATAAGCTGATAACGATAAGCTCATTTTTTGAAGTAGTAAAATTAAATTAGGTGATAACAATTTATCTAAGTTAAAAGTTTAATTAATTTTGATTAGAGATTCAAACTATTTATCCCTGTCTATTAACAATTTCACCGTATTTGACCCCATCAACTCCTCTAGTCTACCCAATCACCTGATTTAATGCTCCTTGGAGCTTTGGAGTATTAAAACTCTTTTTAAAGAGTTAAACAAAAGTTATTTATACTTATTTTTTGTCTTTTTTATTTAAAATTTGTTTAGACTAAGACTATTATTTTAATTTGAACCATTTTAAGCCCGTTATATTTTTGGATTAATATTACTCATATTATATTATTATAATAAAAAATTATTATAACATTATTATAAAAGATTTAAAAAACTGAAGTGAAACATATATTTTCGTATTAATTTTAAAAGACTAAAAGCTTTTTAAAATTAAGGGTAATTTACATAAATAAATTGTTACACCTTTAAAATTACACAAATGCATTATTTTCAAAATAAAGACGCAAATAGA
>NC_029794.2:12689234-12750596 GCF_000816755.2 Arachis ipaensis | reverse complement strand
GAACTTGAACTTAATATAATTAATAAAACCAAATATATTATTTAGTATTAACTTTAAATATTAAAATGTTCTTTTAAGATTAGATTACTTAAACGAGTTAGAAAGTAAAATTTTAAATTTTAATTTAAAACACTAAAATAGGAGAAAAATAGAAGACCATAACAATTAAGATAGGAGAATAACAGAAGAGCACAACAGCATCACCACTCACACTACATGGGAGACGTAGGCAGCGAGTGAGGCAAAATGCCTCCGAGACGGCGGCGACGCGATGATAGAAACGATGAAGGAGACGCGAGTGACGATGGTGAACAGTGGTAATGAATTTGGTTAGAAATGAGATTTGAGAAAGAGAGTTATGAGGTAAAATAAATATAAAGAGTTTTTTAATTTAAAACAGAAGAGATAAAATAAATATAAAGAAAATAAAAATTTTAACTGCGAAAAACTAATTTAAAAATAAAAATATATGGAGTATTGATTCACTAAATAATTAACACCTTTATAGACTGTCGATTCACCAAACTATTAGAGAGTATTGTAAATATAGTCATATTAAAAATAATACTAGTATATTAATTTTTTTAATTTATAATTAACGATTTTTTTAAAACCGAATAAATATAATTAATCATATAAGTATAATAATAGGGAAATTCACTCGTATAAGCTCATGAGTCTCAAAATTTACACAAATCAACCAATAGGAAAATTGGTTCATGAATTAACCAAGAAGACATTTCTATGTAGTTCGAATTAGGCTAATTCGAACTCCACTCTCAATGTAATTAGAATCCGTATGATTCGAATTACACACAGACGCACACACCCACTAATTCAAATCAACCTGATTTGAATTACACACTAATTCGAATTAGAGTGATTCGAATTACACATACAAACTCACATACTAGTTCGAATTGGACTGATTCGAACTAGTTATGGAATATTTGCCAAAAATATTAGAAAAAATATTAGTGAAATATTTGTCAAAAATATTAGAAAAAAATACTATATAATATAAAAAAATATACTACAAAAAATATAAAAAAAATTATAAATATTAGTTGAACGTGAATTTTATAGCATAAATCTAATCCATGCAATTATTTTAATACACCAACAATTATATTTATATGGAGCCAATGCTTAATCGAATTCAATTAGTTCGATAATACGAGTGTATGAAAAAAAATTTCATTTTATAAAGTTTAAAAATTTTTATTATGTGATAGGTTAGTAACGAGTACATTACAAATTTTTATAGTACTCATCGTAACAATGTTTAATTTAATAATTGTTATTAAAATTTTAGTTGTACTCGTTAGAAAATAAATAATCACAATAATTTTTAATAGCTCATGAAAATTTTTTAATAAAATTATTTAAATTATATGGTGAGATATTACATGATTCGAATTACGCATAGGGAAGTTCGAATCACTCTAATTCGAATTATATGGTGAGTAATTGGAATTCTATATAATACTCTTCTACCCATTCTTGATAGCTCATGAATATTTTTTAATAAATTTATTTAAATTATACCACAAAAAAATATTTTATTCTATACAAAAATAATTAAAAAAATGGCTTAAAAGATGTTAGGAGTACTATAAAAAAATTTTTGGTGACTGAACATAACATAAAGAAAAAAGACCTAAGAAAAAGAGTAGTACTCCTCTCTAATAATAATGTCTAAATTATTAGGAGGCAGTAATCACTCTAGATACACCTGCTTGTTTAAAACAGCAGTCTTAGCCATTAAATCAGCCGCTCTGTTTGCTGTTCGCTAGATGAGCACTAAAGTAGCTGTCCAATTGCGCTGGATGAGTACTATAAAAATTTGTAATGTCCTAATGACTTAGGACATTAAAGAAATACTCTACATAGTTAATAATAATTTAGAAATTAAAGAAAATATATTTTTATCATGTATTTACCTAAATCACTAGAATATTACAAACTTTTATAGTACTCATAACATCATTTAAGCCATTTTTTTTTAAATTATTTTGTATAGAATAAAATATATTTTTTAAATGTTTTGTATGGAATAAAATATTTTCTTTAATTTCTAAATTATTGTTGACTATGTAGAGTATTTTATTTAAAATTTGAGTACTTGCATGTATTTACCTAAGTCATTAGAACATTACAAATTTTTATAGTACTCTTAACATTTTTAAGCCATTTTTTTAAATTGTTTTGCATAGAATAAAATATTTTTTGTGGTATAATTTAAATAAATTTATTAAAACAATTTATTAAAAAATATTAATGAGCTATTAAAAATGGACAAAAGAGTATTGTATGGAATTCGAATTGATAGCTCATTAATATTTTAAAGAAGTCTCGTAATTAAATATTTTGTTAGCTTTTTTTAATGCATGAAATAAAATATATATTTTTTAATTTTTAAATTATTAAATTTTTTAATAAATTTTTTAATAAATTATTAATTTTTTTAACAGTATAATTCGAATTATACCATGAGTAATTCGAATCTGGCCAATTTGAATTACTATGTGCAGCGTGTGAGTAATTCGAATCACCCTGATTCGAATTAGTTCTTGTGTGCGTCTGTGTGTAATTCGAATTAGTGTGATTTGAATTACTGTGAATGTGTAATTCGAATTAGACTAATTCGAATTACATAGAAATGTCCTCTTGGTTGAACCCTGTAACAATTATTGGTTTGGTCGAATCACATAAATTTTTCTCCAGGTTGGTTTATATGGGTGATTTGCCCTATAATAATACGAATACGTTTATTTTAGGGTAAAAAACTGAAATAAGCCATGGGAATATCAATATTACATGAATAAGCCAAAAGAAAAATTGATTCAGCAATCAACCAATGTACAAAATAATGTAGTTCGAATCACCTCAGTTCGAACTTGAATTGAACGTAATTCGAATCCATGCAATTCGAACTACATACACGCATGAACTCTACATAATTCGAATTGATGCAATTCGAACTAGCTTTAGTTAATTCAATACATGGTGATTCGAATTAGCTTGAGAACGAGACCTATATAATTCGAATCTTGTTGATTCGAACTATGCACGTTTCGCCACTAGTAGTAATTCGAATTGAGGTGTTTCGAATTACTCTAGATTTTCCTATAAAAGGAGTTCGAATCCACCCCATTCGAACTACTTCTCCACTCTCAGACCCCACCAAATCCCAGAGAAAACGACCCAGTTTCGCTCCGACAAAGGCTCGAGCAGAGTATTTAGCTGATGGAGGACGATCCAGGTAGACTATATCGGTTGGATGGAGTGGCTCATATTGCCGAGGTCATCAACGATGAGGTTAGTGGTTTTTATTTTTTTTTCTTGTGCTTTATTTTTGTGAGGCTGCCCGTGATTTTTGTTGATGGTATTGCATGTGGTTTATTGAAGTAGTTTTGTTTGCGGTTTAGTAGGCGGTTTAATTTAGCGGTTTCCGTTACTGACTTTGCATGTGGTACTGGTAGTGGTTTTTGTTTAGTGGTTTTGTAGACAAGTTTTGTTGATGGTTTATGTTAGCAGTTTATATTAGCGGTTTATGTTGGTGGTCTTGCATGTTGTTTATTTAGTGGTTTTGTATGCGGTTTATATTAGCGGTATCGTATGCGGTTTATGTAAGTAAATTTGCATGCGGGATTGGTAGTGGATTATTATATTGATTTTGTATGTGGTTTATTATATTGCTTTTGTATGCGGTCCTTGTTTTGGCAACCCCAGCGCTGCATCTCGAGCATGCGGCGGCAACAGGGCATGCCCCTGGATGAGAGATACGTTCCGTACCTGCAGATGGCCGGATTATACCATCTTGCGAGGCTGAACGATAGATGGTTCTGATTAGATGAGCCCCTTGTTAGTGCATTCGTTGAGCGGTGGCGTCCGGAGACGCACACCTTCCACATGCCGTTCGGAGAGTACACGATCACACTTCAGGATGTGGCGTACCAGTTGGGGTTGCCAGTGGACGGGCGCTATGTCAATGGTTGCCTTACAGATTTCCAGATATACATCGAGGGTGGCCGTCCTGCCTGGGTGTGGTTCCAGGAGTTGCTTGGAGTGATTCCTCCTCCGAGCCAAGTTCAGAAGTTCGTTGTAAACTGCACTTGGTTCCATGAGAGTTTTGGGGAGTGCCCTGCGGGAGCCGATGAGGAGACTGTGCGGCGCTTTGCTCGTGCATATATCATGATATTGTTGGGTACTCAGCTATTTGCCGACAAGTCTGGCAACCGCATTCACATCAGATGGCTTCCCTACGTAGCTAGGCTTGAGGAGATGGGTACCTACAGCTGGGGGTCTGCAGCACTAGCATGGTTGTACCGGTGCATGTGCCGAGTGGCAAACAGACATGTGGTAAAGTTAGCGGGCCCACTTCAGTTACTTCAGTCTTGGATCTTCTGGCGCTTTCCTAGGTTTAGGCCTGCTGGGTATGATACGTACAGCTGGTTGTTGGCCTCGAGGTATCCTACTCAGACCTTTCTATTTAAATTTAAAATAGTTGATTCAATGTTTGCTTCTTATGTTATACAAATCTGTCACACTTTTAATTAGCTATAACACCGATGTGAGATGCAGGTGGTCAGGTTACAACCCTTCCGATGGTGAGAAGGGACCTAGAGTGCAGAACTGGAGACTGAGGATAGACATGTTACAGGCCAGGGATGTGAGTATACTAACCGGCTATGTTTATTTAATTAATTAAATATTATGACTTTGTGTCATCAATTGGCCTGACAATGTTGGGATCTTTCTGCAGTTTATTTGGATGCCCTATAACTCCCCTAAGGTACTACAGGTTGTGCATCCGGAGGTGTTGGAGCCTCGGCATACGGCGATGTGGCGGTCTGTGACGTCATTGATATACTTTGCCGTGATAGAGTGGCATCAGATAGATAGGGTTTTACCGCAGTTCGGCGGAGTCCAGCCCCGTCCGCAGCGCGCCCTGAACATCGACTTTCTGATGTCGAAGGATGGGAGAGGCAGTGATCGTTGGTTTCCGTCGGCTCTTCAGTTCTGGCATCTGCATTGGGAGAGCCGTGCGGACCACGTTCTCTGGTTCGATGTTGTTGCAGACCCTGGACCCTCACATGAGTTCCTAGAGTGGTAGAGTCAGCATGGAAAGAGGTTCTTGTCACCAGAGATGTATTTGAGGGATCCGAAAGCCGTTCCTATTCCTGTGGAGGCGTCGCAGAGGGGTGATGGGTGAGTTCTTGACATGGATCGTGTTGATGACGTGCCGGATAGGCGTCGGGTCGAGAGGAGAGCTCGTGTGGGGACACGAAGGAGCCAGCGTGAGTGGAGGTGGCTGGACCAGGCTATGGACGAGGCTGACGGGGACGGTCGACGTGGAGAAAGACGACGAGGGCACGGAGGCAGGCGGAGAGGGCGTGCTGCGGCGGACGATCATGGTGATCATGGTGACGACGACGACGATGATCAACACGGGCCCGTGGGGAGGGGTTGCTGCAGGGCATGCTGCAGTTGGTGGTGTTAGTCCCCATGTTGGCGGGCATGGAGGCGAGTGGTACGGGTCCGGTATGGGTAACGGTGCTAACCATGGTGACGGTGGACTTGGATTTGGGCCGCTAGGAGATTACTTCGTTGGTGTCCCAGCCGATGACCAGACACTTCAGGAGAGTACGCCATGGGTTAGCCCGGGGATGATGTTTTCAGACTTCCTGGCAGGTGATGGGCTTGATGCGGACTTCGGCGGGTCACACTTTCTAGACGAGATTACTGCCATCATGCAGGAGGATGATGCGGCACGTAGGCGTGGTCAGAGCTCCGGCACGCAGGCACCTTTAGATGTCGATTTGAACGAGCCTCCTACGACGCCTGCTGCTGACCATTTTGCATTGGGTGGTACTCCTACTTCCGCCTACATTGCTGCGTCACATTCAGTTGCCGGGCCGTCTGGGGCACCCGTCCAGCCTAGGCCACCTGCACAGCCTGCCCCGGATGAGGAGGAGGATGAGATCGAGGACAAGGAGCTGCTTATCCGGAGAGGCCACAGGACACGGGTACCCCGTCGTTGCTTCACCGGCTCGCATCTGTTTAAATGATTCATGTATCCTGTATGTTGTTTGTTTATGTTCATTGTTGTATCCTAGCAAAGTTTATTAATGTCTTTGATGTACTTTGACGTTCCAACATGTATTTTGGTTATTTATGTTTCAGTATGTTGTTCCAAATCATGATATTGTACTTTGAAAATGGTTGTTCAGTGTTTATCTCAGTTAATAGCATGTTTTCCGCATCATGTATTAATTTAATTTGTAGATTTATTTATTGCCTTGTGCATTAAATAGACATTTCGTACAAAACTACGGAAACGAAACATATTCATTAATTAAGATACAATGTAGAGTAAATCGCATTAACATTAACAAATTCTATCACTTATCAACTACAACTAAGGAAACCTACAACAGTGGAATCTAAACGCCAAAGTGAAATAAACAAAGTACCAAAGCTAACAATACAGCTACTCATGTCCCCTTGTATGCTCTTGTCCTCTGACCTGTGGGCAACTCCGACGTGTGTGTCCGGGCTTCCGACAGAGGCCACATCTCTTTGGCCGGTTCGGATCTGCCTCGTCCATATTGGTCCGTATTCTAGTGGACCTCGGACGACCCTCTCTCGCACGCCTCTTGGTAGGGTCTGGGATCACTGTCGTCCCGTCCTGTGCAATCGCGACAAGCAACGTTCCCCCATACTTGCCATATAGATGGGTGCCGTCAATACTAACCAGCGGCTTGTAATGACGGAATGCCTCGATACATGGTGGAAACGTCCAGAACAGTCTGTGAAAATAAGCTTGCGACTCGTCCAGCTATCCACCGACTCGAACAGGGCTCGTCCTAAGGACTGCAACAGTACCAGACATCGTCAACTGGACTCCTAACACCCACCTAGGGAGCTCATTGTACGACTCATCTTAGTCACCATAGATGAGGGCAATAGCCTTCTGCTTCGCCAACCAGACCCTCCTGTACGTCGGTCTAAACCCAAAGTGTGCGGCCGTGGCATTTAGGAGCACCTTGATGCTGACGGATGCATCCGTCCTAACCATTGGCATAATGAATGCTGAGATCACATGATAATCCAAACTCCTATGGTCCCTGGAGATGGAGGTCGCGAGAACGTATGCGGACCATTGTACCGTTTGACCTCCGAAATGTCCTTGCGCTGCCAGAGACTCAGCCGAATCAACCATGTGCACCCATTCCCGAACTCAGTACACTTGCCCACATATCGGCGATAGTCAGACTCCACTACCTTGTACTGTACCCCTCGGCGGATGCTGTAAGTCTTCACACTTAACAAGGCCTCATCTTTATCCTGAAATTGCTGACCAACCTGGAACTCTGTCAGACCTGCAGACCTTTCCGCATCTCTAGCGCCAAATCCGGCGGGCTGCCCAGGAACCCCCTCCTACCTCATGGCATCCAAGTCCAAAGATGAAAAATGTGGAGGGTACTGCTGTATGCCAGAGCTAGAACCACCTCCCGCCCCAGCAGGCTCACTCGCTCCAATATCATCGCCACTTTCATCAGCAATCATATCCGGCTCGACATCATCGTCCTCTGGATTATCCAACAATCAATCTCCAACCCCAGCCGATGCAGCACACTGTAAAGAGGTAGGCAGAAATTCCCCTGTTCCAACCTCGTCGCCTACACTACCGTTGAGATCAACAGTGAATGAAGGGGAGGCGACAGGCTGGACGGGTGGCTCGTAGGCAGGGACGGAGGAAGAAGCAACGACAGGTCTGGAGCTAGAACCGGCTACCGTGGCTAAAGTAGTGGTATTCCGGTTCGAACCCCCCGAGCTGGATACCACATCAACCAACTTTGCCAACAGCTCTGGTGTCCTCACTTCTGGAAACTGCCGGCGACAATGAAATATGACCTGCAAGTCCTCATCACTCCCGATCGTGAAACAATCATACTTCACGGTTTCTTGGAGCACCGTGATTGGAATGCGATAGAAAAACTTCTTAACCTGTTTCACACCTTCCAGACCAAGTTTCAGCAGTACAGAGCTAACAAGGTCATCATAGCTCGTCGTAGGCCTCACGATAATACAGAGAGGATCCTTATCAGTGAACTTCACACCGGAACGAGTTTTTCTCTTAATCGATTCTCTGTGGTGAACCAACACTACAAAATACTCCTCACTAGCCATCTTACCCCTCTAATGAGAGCAACTCACATTCACACCATATATATACAGGTCTGGTCCTCACTAATTCGAACTAGCCTAATTCGAATTGTACAATGTGTAATTCGAATCAACCTCATTCAAATTACATAGGATTTGACACTTAGGAGTAATTCGAACCAGCTCAATTCGAATTATGTTGAGATCACGTGTGATAGTAATTCTAATTGCTTCAATTCGAATTATGCTGAGTTCATGTTTGATAGTAATTCGAATTGCCTAAATTCGAATTATGTATGTTACAGGTTTGCATGTAATTCGAAATAGCATGATTCGAATTACGTTCAATTCAAGTTTGAAACGATTTGATTTGAACTATATTAATATGTGCATTGATTGATTGGTGAATCAGATTTCGTTTTGGCTGATTCATGTAAAATGAATCTCCCCATGGCTTATTTTAGTTTTTTACCCTTATTTTTATCAAATTAAATTAAGTTATTAATTAAATTATATTTATTTAAATTTTAATTTAAAAATTTTATAATTTTAAATTATGTGAATAAAATTAGATTAAATAAAAAAAAATATACCAGTACGATTTAGATCGTACTGTAATGAGTTTATGAAATTCTAAAATAAAATAAATCTTAAAAGATAAAAATAAAAAAATTGTGATGGAAAACAATAATTTTTTATTTTATTTCAATAAAAAAAATTAACACTAATAAAACTCTAATTAAAAAAAAACGTTGCTTAATAAGTAAAGATGGGAGATTAATATTTTATGATTATTTTATGATTTTTATTTCAAAGTATAATTTTAAGTTAGTGTTAATTTTTTAAATATTAACTTTTTTTAAAAAATAATTTTTTAGCATTAATTGTTTAATGATGTTATCAAGGTACAATAAAAACTCCATTAATTACCCTTTAAAATATTGTGTCAATGCATATTATAACACTAATAATGTAAAGGAGTTTCAAAACTCCAAATAATATAAGAGTATTGTAACATTCATTTTATTTTGGTTTAACTACCACAAAATTCACCTTATATTTATTCTTTTAGATAACTATGTATATTCATATTAGTGTAATATATAGTTATTTATATTAATATAATATTACATAATTAAATGTACGTGTAAAATAATTTTTTACGGATAGTGTATATCGAAATTAAATTCTAATTAAAAAGGGAGAACATATTTATTCTAAGCTGTATGTGATTCTTTTATATATAGTTAATGGGTATGGTATAGAAATAAATTACTTTGGTACTCATCAAATTATATAAATGCAAGTGACGATGATTTTCAGTTATTTGCATGTAGAATTGTTGTGCATTGCTTCAAATTATAACATGTCACCGAGCTAAAAAAAAGTTCAGCATGAATCACACAATATATTACTATCAATTTACCATAATTTATAATTACATATATTTGCATGGATAAACTCTATTTGAAATTGCAGTTCTCAATCACGATCATTTACTAATCTCATTACTTCTAGGTTAAAATTAAGATACTAATTTTCATCAAATATTGAATTTCTTTTTTTTTTATTTAATTTTACGAGCTTGATAAGTGTTAGTAGTAGTCTTAGTTATGATACTCATAACACGCGAAGTAAAATAACACTTCTCAAAATAACCGAAGCAAAATAGTATATCTAAGATGAAGAAAAAGGATAATGCTAGGAAAACCAGAAAAACAGTCAAAACTTGTCTTATTTAGCATTCATTAATTGTTGCAACAATTAATAAATGTTAAATAAAGCAAGTTATGGCTGTTTTTGGCTGATTTTGTTTGGTTACCAAACATTTTCGGAAGAAAAAACACACATAACTAATTTAAGCTAACAGTAAATACAGTTAGCATTCAATTAACAAAGAACACAAAAAGTACCCAAATATATAGGAGTCAAAATTCTATGCTTCTACAAGAATCTCAATTGGACCGATAATGATCGGCGTCGCTGTCAGACCACCGTGTACAGAGGCAGGTGACCCGACCCGTTCCATTGCAAGTCTGGCAGCGAGGGTTTGAACCCGGGCCGACCATGGGCTTCTGGTCCATGTCCATCACCGATCTCACGATAACCGCTCCTGCCAGCACGCTCAGACCGGTTGCCAGCTGGCTCACTACGATCGGACCCATGTGCTTGACACAGAGAATCAGAAGAGATAAATTGGGATTGAAAGAACGGAAACGAGAGAAAACGAAGAATTTGGAGAATTTTCTTTCCCGTGAGGCTTAAGTATTGAATTTGCAAGTGTTGAATAAGCAAGGAGGGAGGGGAAAAGAATGGGAATAAATAAATAAATAACAAATATAGGGAAAGTGGTTGTGGAATTGTACACGTTGACGTCTAACGACACTTTGGTGGCTGACAGGAGGGTTCCGTTTAGGTTTTGGAACCATGTGATTAGTGCAAGGTTTGGCAAACTAAACCAGTTATTGGTTGATGGGTTTAAATATTTAGAAAAAGTATAAATAACCAACCCTACATGCAATTAAGTACAGGGTGTTCGCGGTGCGGTTTGATTCGATTTTAAGAAAAAAAGTCATCCGATTCGAACGTTTAATTTATGTGCAGTGCGGTTTGAATTGGATGAACTTTTTTTTTTAAAAATTCGATCCGATTCGATCCGATTACAAACAGTTTGGATTTGCAGTTTTTCAAATAAAAAAAATTAAATACATATAACAAATTTTAACATCAAATTTTAAATAATCAACAATGGCATAACAACTCTTAACATATCTTAAAAAGCCAACGATAACATAACAATAGAAATAAAATTATAGGTTAGTTAAAATAAATAAATAAATAATATTTTAAATATAAAATATTTATTAAATAATAATAATACGGCAAATTCCCCATTTGGCATAATATATAAAGACTAGTTGACGGCTCAACACTAAATAGTCTACTAATATAATCTTCCTTTTGTGATGCTGAAAGAAAGCCTACTAATATAATCTAAAGGTGTCGATTAGACAATAAAGATACCGATGTAAAGATAAAAGAATTGACCGGTAACAATCGGAGCCATAGTTGTAAAAACTGGACTGGACCGACCGGTTCGACCGAAAAATTGGTAAATCGAATTCTATATCGATTCGGTCCGAAGTTAAGACCGTTCAAAGTAAAGAACCAGAACGAACCGATTAAAATCAGCCAAATTCGGTGAAAATCAAACCAAACCAAACCGTTTGGTCCTAACTGAAGGCAAAGCTACGATGCATCTGGGTTCTGTAAGTCCACCATGCTCCCCATAAGCTCCAGTTGTGTGGTTTTTGGAAAAGGCTCTGATAGGGTTCAAACTGTTCACTCCAGGATTACAAGAAGCACATTCTGACCACCAAGCTACATTGCTTTTTTACTAATACATATCCAAATTATAATACATATAGCAATTTTGTATTTACTTATATTCAATTAATTTTAATTTTTAAATTAATTATATTTTATTTAACTATAAATTTTATTAATATATATATATATATATATATTAAAAAGATAAAAAAAATTATTAATCATAATTTATTTTTTCTTTTCATGATTATATGATATCTATTAATATTATTTTTTCAATAAATACTTGTAGTATATAATAATAGGTAAAGACTCACATACAATTGTCTTCATATGAAGTTGATAGTTGAAAATCGTTAGATGATATTTAGTTAAACTTGTCAAATTATCTAACTGTTTTTAAATATCAACTTCACATGAAAATTAACTGTATGTAAGTTTTTACTTTTTTTTTTACCAAAGATAGGAGACTCGAACCCGCAACCTCTTAATTGAGTATGGGAAGACTATGCCATTTGAGCTATTACTCATTGGCTATGTAATTTGAAAATGATAATTAATTTTATAAAAATAAAATAAAAATACTTATAATAAAAAAAAAATAATTAAATTTTACATAATTATTTAATTATACCGGATTAACCGGTTCGACCAGTGATCTACCGGTTAAATCAGTAATCCAGTGATCTAATAACTTTATCGGTTTAATACCAGTTCGATTACCGGTTCGGTTCTGACAACTATGATCAGAGCAACTGAAGACAAACTAAGCAAGTAAACAAGCCAAGAAGAGTATGCGTGAAGTTCTGGTTTAATATTTATTTTCAATGTTGAAAACTTATGGGTCGTTTACACATATAATTTATTTGGGAATGAAAATCTTTAAATTGCTACAAGATATATGATTTTAGCACTCATAGTGAAACCTATCTCTTAGCCATGTTTTAGTGTATGTGGAAAAGACCCAACAACTAATACCTTTAAGCATAGCACAATTGATTTAATAGGAACTTAGGAAGCATATACAATTCACTAAAACTATATATGGAGCCAGCAGCGACTTACTAGGAGGCTGCCTAATAACCATGTAAGTCGACTTTTTATTGATTCAAATATTAAAAAAATAATTCCAAAAATACACATGCTAAAAAAAATTAGACTCAAATGCGCAGGTTTAACTCGCAAAAGTCACCTGTAAAATGGATTTCTTCATCATTTTACAGATATACCTGCGAAATGGGTATGTACTCGTGTGGGCCGTATTACGAACTGGCCAACTCAGGCATGGTTGCAGCAAAATTGGGTCTCCAATTTGTGAATGACACGGACGAATGATAGTAGTTTCATATTCCAAAGTCATCTCACATGCGAAGTGATTGAGGCAAAGAAACAAATAAGTAATAACGTTTTGGAAAACTTTCACATGTACCAATTACTTTTTTGGTACAGGCATATAGCAAGTACGGTCTCGTTAGCAGTCAACTCTTTGTCATATAATCATGGATAGAAAGCCTAAAATGTCCTTAGTTATTGTACAAGAGGCCTTTGGTACGGGTTGAGAGATGGATCGAGAACTTGTGGGTTGAGGCAGATGCCGGATCACTTGACTGGAGCGATGGGGGGTGATACCTGCAAAGACACTCCGACGCTCAAGTCATAATGGATCTGAGAGGTATAAGGTGTGTGGAATAAATGAATACCTGGAGGGACCTGGGTCCTCTATTTATAGGTGATGGTAGTTATCTTATCTTATCTTGTTTGGCTAAGATAAGGGAGACGTTTGAATTCGAAAGTTGGTTAGGAGCTCTAGAGGGCCGGTTCCAGGCCTTCTAGAAGGGCGAAGCGGGTCGGACCCGGGTAACCGGGTTCGGGGACCATTCCGGGCGTAGGATCTGTGGGTCGGATCCGTAACAGTTGCCCCCGGAGCGAGAGAGTGAGGGTGCTCGGTCTCATCGCTGGAGGAACCTTTTCCTCGCCGTTTGTGGTTTGGCAAGGAGATCATTTATTTGGTTTTTCCAGTCGAGGTCGAGGATTTGGGGAGTTCCTGGCCGTTTCATGGTCAGGCGAGGAGCACATTGTTTGGGCGTCTCATCACATGCCGAGTTTGATGACCGTTCTGAAGAAGGGTCCGGAGATCGGGTCTAGAACAGTTGTCCCCGGAGCATGAGAGTATGCTTTCTTGGTCTCAATGCTAAGTCGTTGGGGAGTCCAATTCTCTGTAGTTTGGGAGACTGAAGGGCCTGGAAAGGGCGTGACATCATCCTACATTTATTGGTAGGATGTTGGTCAGTCTGGCTTTCCGCAAGTTGGAAGACCGTCAGCTCATGCTTGTTTTGTGTGGCCTTTTTTGGGTTGTTATTGTGAACTTATTTTAGGCCTCTTGGTGGGCCGATTTCAAGACTTTGTTTATTTAGCTTATTTGGATTTCCGTTTTGTTGGCTTTGCGAGTGATCGATTCACGAGTCACTATTTTTGTTATTTGGATATCCGTTTTGTTATTTGGATATTTGTTTTATTGGTTTTGGGGTGATCGATTCCCGGGTAGCCGTTCACTTATTTGGATATCCGTGGGTAATCGATTCCCGTGTAGTCGTTTACTTATTTGGATATCCATTTTTTTATTCGGATATCCGTTATGTTATTTGGATATCTGTTTTATTGGCTTCGGGGTGATCGATTCCCGGGTAGCCGTTCACTTATTTGGATATCCGTGGGTAATCGATTCCCGTGTAGTCGTTTACTTATTTGGATATCCATTTTTTTATTCGGATATCCGTTCTGTTATTTGGATATCTGTTTTATTGGCTTCGGGGTGATCGATTCCCGGGTAGCCATTCACTTATTTGGATATCCGTGGGTAATCGATTTCCGTGTAGCCGTTTGGATATCCGTTTTGTTATTCAGATATCCGTTTGTTGGCTTCTGGGTGATCGATTCCCGGGTAGCCTTTTCACTTATTTGGATATCCGTTTTATTATTTGGATATCCGTTTTGTTGGCCTCGGGATAATCGATTCCCGTGTAACCGTTTGCTTATTTGGATATCCGTTTTGTTATTCGGATATCCGTTCTGTTATTTGGATATCTGTTTTATTGGCTTCGGGGTGATCGATTCCCGGGTAGCCGTTCACTTATTTGGATATCTGTGGGTAATCAATTCCCGTGTATTTGTTTACTTATTTGGATATCCGTTTTTTTATTCGGATATCCGTTCTGTTATTTGGATATCTGTTTTATTGGCTTTGGGGTGATCGATTCCCGGGTATCCGTTCACTTATTTGGATATCCATGGGTAATCGATTTTCGTGTAGCCGTTTGGATATCCGTTTTGTTATTCGGATATCCGTTTCTTGGCTTCTGGGTGATCGATTCCCGGGTAGCCTTTTCACTTATTTGGATATCCGTTTTGTTGGCCTCGGGGTAATCGATTCCCGTGTAGCCGTTTGCTTATTTGGATATCCGTTTTGTTATTCGGATATCCGTTCTGTTATTTGGATATCTGTTTTATTGGCTTCGGGGTGATCGATTCCCGGGAGCCTTTTCACTTATTTGGATATCCGTTTTATTGTTTGGATATCCGTTTTGTTGGCCTCGGGTAATCGATTCCCGTGTAGCCGTTTACTTATTTGGATATCCGTTTTGTTATTCGGATATCCGTTCTATTATTTGGATATATGTTTTATTGGCTTTGGGGTGATCGATTCCCGGGTAGCCATTCACTTATTTGGATATCCGTGGGTAATCGATTCCTGTGTAGCCGTTTGGATATCCGTTTTGTTATTCGGATATCCGTTTGTTGGCTTCTGGGTGATCGATTCTCGGGTAGCCTTTTCACTTATTTGGATATCCGTTTTATTATTTGGATATCCGTTTTGTTGGCCTCGGGGTAATCAATTCTCGTGTAGCCGTTTGCTTATTTGGATATCTGTTTTGTTGGCCTCGGGGTGATCGATTTCCGTGTAGCCGTTTATTTATTTGGATATCCGTTTTGTTGGCCTCGGGGTAATCGATTCCCGTGTAGCTGCGTTTGGTTTGTGCCGTCGGACGGGGCAATGCTTTTGAGAAAATGAATTCCATTTATGGTTTGGGCCTCGTTAAAACCTCCCAATGTGGGTAAGAAAGAGTGCCCAGTAAGAAAATATACAATTAAACGACTTAAGCAATAAATGCAAGTAAAAAAGGCAAAATATAAAGGGTAAAGAGATAGTCTTAAACGACCTCAATCTTGTTGCTTTGGAAGGATGTTTCTACATATAGTAGCACCGTAAGTTAGTGGAATTTCAGGATCTTGGAAGCTTGGTCCCGTTATAGTAGCACCGTAATTTAGTGGAATTTCAGGATCTTGGAAGCTTGGTCCCGTCTAGTCTTTCGAGCATGTAGGCTCTTTTTTCGATTACCGTCCTAATTTGGTAGGGACCCTCCCAGTTGGGCGTGAGCGTCCCTTCTCCGGGAGTGGGTGGACCGATATCATTTTGTCGTAAGACGAGGTCTCCTGGTCCAAAGTCTCATCGTACCGTGCTGCCATTGTACCTTAGACTTATTCTTTGTTTTAGGGTTAGCTCCCGTAGGTGTGCTATGCTCCTGACCTTGTCTGCAAGGTCCCACTCTGCCTCTTTGTCATTTCCTCGCACGGTTCTGCGCGGACTTTGGTCTTGGCGTGCATTGAGGTCGGCGAGGAAGATGCCTGCCGCATCTTGGGATCTCTTGCGGAGGGTCGAGCTGGTGTTCTCACACTCTACCGCGACTTTCCGGTCTCTGTGTATTGTGCCGATAGTGCCGTCATCGGCTTGGAACTTCATGAGTAAGAATTTGGTGAAGATGACCGCCGAAAGGTTGTTAATGGTCTTTCTCCCGAGGATGATGTTTGTAGGTGGTGGAGTTCTTGAGGATGACAAATTCGGAGAGGATGGTCTTTCTTTGGTTCCCGGCTCCGATGGTGAGGGGAAGTGTGATGGTGCCGTCCGGTTGAAGGAAGTTATCCCCGAGCCCGGTTACCCCATTATGGTGGGTTTGTAGGTTTTCGTTTCGGAGCCCGAGTTTGTCGAAGGATCCCCTGAAGATGATGTTGGAATCTGCTCATGTGTCGAGTAGTATTCTTTTGACCAGCCCGGTTCCTATCTTTGCGGAGATAACGAAGGGGGCATCTTTCGCCGAGGTGCCGTATTGGCAGTCCTTGGAGGAGAATGTTATCGCATTATTGGTGATGATTGTCGGGGTTTGGTTTCTGACTGCCAGGACCTTGAGGTTCTTTTTTAGTGCCGATTTTGACTTTTCCGGCTTATCCTTGCTTGTTATGACTTTGACGACTATGGTCGGGTCTGTTTCCGGACTTTCCCAAGGGGCTTGTCTTTGTGTCCTTGGGTTGCGTCCTTCCCTCTCTGGTGATCTATCTCTTTCTGTGCGCTTCGACTCCCTGATGATCTTGCCGAACTCGGAGAGCTTGCCGTCTCATATGGCTTGCTCCAGAGCGTCTTTTAAGTCGATGCAGTGCTGTGTTCTGTGCCCGTATCCTCGGTGGTAGTCACAATATAAATTCTTGTTGCCGCCCGTTCTTTCTTTAAGTGGTCGGGCCTTCGGAATAACGCCTCGGTCAGCTATTTAGTGGTAGATCTTGGTGATGGGAGCTAACAAGAGGGTGTAATTTGAGCATTTGTCGGTTTGGAATGTTTCTTTTGGTTTTCTCTTGGTGGAGTGTTTTGGCGAGGTGCCGTACTACCGTTCTGCCGTTTATTGGCCGCCACAACTTGGCTCACCTCCTCATCGTTTATGTAATCCTTAGCGACGCTCTGAATCTCGTGCATAGTCCAGACTGGCTTCGCGGTGAGATACTTTCAGAAGTCCTCATTCATAAGTCCATTGGTCAGGCAGAGACTCGCGACTGAGTCCGTGAGTCCATCGACCGTCAGGTATTTTCTCGTAGATTCGTCTTGTCTTTGGGTAATTCCGAGCAAGCTAATGGGGTGTTTAGCTTTGGTGATTTTGATAGTGAACTGGGCCATGAACTTTCTGGTGATATCGTGGAAGCTGGCTATGGACCCGTTTGGGAGGGCGTTGAACCATTTGATCGCAGGGCCAGCTAAGGTTATCGAGAAGGCCTTACACCGGATCATGTCAGTGGCTCCTTCCAGGTTCATCCTGGCCTCGAAGGCCGTTAGGTGTTCCCGGGGATCGTTGGTCCCGTCCTATTTCATGTCAGTGAGCTTGTTGAAGTCCTTCAGGAGTTTGGCTCTCAAGGATTTTTCTGTGAACGGGTGACTTCCATTATCACGTGCATGTTTCCTGCTCGTTTGGCCTCTCGATGGTGCCGTCGGTCGTCTTCTCCGCGTCGGTGTTTCGAGTCTAGGGAAACGCTGCGATCGTGCTGTTTGCAGTGTTGTTGCTCAGGGGGCCTGGTGTTCCTGGTATCGCGATGAGATTAGGTCCTGGAGGTCGCTTGGCTTGTATGCTCCGGGTGGTACCGTTCTTTGGGTGTGACTTGGCCTTTGAGGTTTTGCACCCTAAGGCACAACTCTTGGATTATCTGGACCGCCTTCTCTCCCAGGCCATCGGGTGGCCGGGCTTCAGTGGGAGGACGGTTGTCCTCTCTTGGTTGTTGCTGGGTTGGGGTTGGTTAGCGATGTGCCGCGTTTATTATCCTTCCGTGGGTGGGAGGAGTGTTATCTTGGAGTTCGGGAGTTGGGCTTTGTGGGTTTGAGTTGGGGTGTCGGGTGGAGGATTGCTCCTCGAGGTTCTCCGTCATGCCGCCACGATTTGGCTGTCTCCCGTATCTGTGCAAGAACTTTGAGAACTTTTTTGATCTATTGGCTCCTGAGAGGTCTGAGCTTGGCCACGGTGGTAGCATTTAAGGAGGTCGTTCATGATGAGCTTCCTTATGAATTTTCAGTAAGGTCCGAAGGGGGATCATGGCAATAGAGTTGTCACAGGTGAAGCGGCAGATGACAGAGGTTTGGAACCTAGTGTTGAAAGAGGTGACCTCGTGGGTTTGGAGGAAGAGCTTGAAGAGTTCAAAAGAAGAAGCAACCTCGGTGGGCATGGAGCCGAAGTAGAGGGAGAAGATGGGGCCATGGCGCTTGGAGAGACGGATGAGGGAGTGGTGAATGAGAGGGTCCAAGAGTTGGAGGTGTCCCACTAAAGGGAGGCGAGACTTTGGGCTCAGAGGATTTGGAATTTCACCGTTGGAGTAGGGCGATGGTGCATAAAGAGTGTTATCACTAAGAAGGTAATTGCAAGTAACGTTGTTCCTTTGGGATTTCGCCGTTGGAATAGGGCGGAGGTGTGTTATCGCTGCAAAGGTGATGTAAGTTAAGGAAACATTATTCCTTTGGGATTTTGCCGTTAGAGTAGGGCGAAAGGGTGCATAAACATGCAAAGGTGATGCAAGTTAAGGAAACATTATTCCTTTGGAATTTCACCGTTGGAGTAGGGCGAAGGTGTGTTATCCCTGCAAAGGTGATGCAAGTTAAGGAAACATTATTCCTTTGGGATTTCGCCGTTGGAGTAGGGCGAAAGGGTGCATAAACATGCAAAGGTGATGCGAGCTAAGAAAACATTATTCCTTTGGGATTTCGCCGTTGGAGTAGGGCAAAGGTGTGATGCAAGTTAAGGAAACATTATTCCTTTGGGATTTCGCCGTTGGAGTAGGGCGAAAGGATGCATAAACATGCAAAGGTGATGCAAGTTAAGAAAACATTATTCCTTTTTGCTCTCAGTTACACGCAAGAAATCTGAGTTTGATGATTGCTCTTCTGGGTTATCCGCCATGCCGCCACAACGTTGCAAAGTTCCCACAGACGGCACCAATGTACAAGAAGTCTCTGGTACGGGTTGAGAGATGGATCGAGAACTTGCGGGTTGAGGCAGATGCCGGATCACTTGACTGGAGTGATGGGGGTGGTACCTGCAAAGACACTCCGACGCTCAAGTCAGAATGGATCTGAGAGGTATAAGGTGTGTGGAATGAATGAATACCTGGAGGGACCTGGGTCCTCTATTTATAGGTGATGGTAGTTATCTTATCTTATCTTGTTTGGCTAAGATAAGGGAGACGTTTGAATTCAAAAGTTGGTTAGGAGCTCTAGAGGGCCGGTTCCGGGCCTTCTAGAAGGGCGAAGCGGGTCAGACCCGGGTAACCGGGTTCGGGGACCATTCCGAGCGTAGGATCCGTGGGTCGGATCCGTAACAGTTATATAGTAAAATTATGGAAATGACACACCGGCTTTGTGCTTCATGGTTGAAGCTAATAAGAAACTAACGTGAGTAGGTTTGGTTCTAACGGCTGAAAGCTGATGGGCTATTTATCTACCAACCTAAGAGATATTATAAATAGGCTTGGATTACTAAATAATAATGAAACTATGGTAAATTTTGTATTTTATTGATGAGTAGACAGTATTTAACATTGTTTGGAAAAATGGTGTGGACCGATTTAAAGAACCCGGATCCGGTAGTGATATTTTTTTTTGTTTTGTTAAAATGTTAAGCAGTGTCGTTTTAAGGTAAAACAACCTCCCAAAACCAGAAATCAGCCTGCCGTCCCCACTACAAGAAAAAGCGTATTTATCGACGCAAAAAATTGACGGCTATCTCTCCCGTCGATATTTTTCGACGGCTTGCTGTCGATATTTTTTAAAAAAATAAAATAATAAAATCGACGGCCTTTTCATCGATTTTTTTATGATGCATTAAATCTCTTTTAACTATCATCATATTGTTGACGAACCGGAGAACTAAAATGCTTTTATTTTAAAATCGACGGACATGGCGTCTATTTTTATATTTAAAATATCGACAACCTTTCCGTCGATAAATTTAAACAGTCCAGATTGCTTTCTTAAATCAAATAAATGGTGTGGATTTAATGTATAAAATAGACATCAAAGACGTCACTTTTTTTCAAATTAAAATCGACAAATGTGCCGTCGATTTAATTGCTAAAAACACCAATTTCGTGCCCACTTCCCGCTCCAAGTTCAGAAACACAATTTCATCCTTTTCTTTTTCGCATTCGAGCTTATGAGAAACAATATTGTTAACCCTCATTCTCTGCTACCGGCGACACAATTGCGCCATCGTCACTCCGTTTGCTCGCGCTGCCACTGTCGCTCCTCAGGTATTCCCTTCAATTTCATTTGGAAATTCCTAAATTCCCCTTGATCCTCTCCACGCCGATGACCCCTCTGCTCTTCCGTTATCCCCGAAACCCTAAATTCCCCTTTTCCCCCTCGCTTTTCTCTTGTTTGGTGCATTTCTGAAATTAAGATACATGTTGTTAAGCTTTATGTGCACAAATTACAGATCCACTTCGAAACTACAGGGCCAGAGATATGGGAGGATACCATTGGCAATATTGATGTATTGGTTGCCGGTATTGGAACTGGTGGCACTGTTACCGGCACTGGACGTTACCTGAAAATGATGAACACCAACATAAAGGTTCAATTACTGCTTTGAATGTAATTATTTGTTATTTCAAATTAGTGAAATACACTTATTGGTGTTGTGTCATTGACTTCCACTTTAAACTAACACGGGGTCCTGACTCCTGAATTCCAATTTCATAACTTGAAAGGAATTAGGTGCAGTTATTATTGAATTGGAATAATAAAATACATAAATGATGATAACTTGTGCATTATCATTTTCATATTCTAAATCCCTAAGGAATAGGCTCTATGATTATGGTGTTCTTATGTTGGAGGAGAGAAAGAGAAGATTATGAAAGGAAAAATGGGACTAGAAAGAAGACAGAGAATATTTGTGCAACTATTTGCATGTGTGGTTAAACCATTAATTTTGATTATGTTTCCAAATTCAGACTTGAATTGTATCCATTGGTTAGATGTATAGACAATTATGCCATATGGTTAATCTGCTGGTTGCATTTAATAGTGCCAGTGATTCTTTGTTTGTTCTATCATCTTTCTCCTATCATTACAGTATGCTTTATTATGTCTTTCTTAGGTGGTTGGTGTGGAACCTGCTGACAGAAGTATAATCTCAGGAGACAATCCAGGTATGAATCTTTTGCAAAGTTCATAAATGCACTCGTTCTTTTTTTAACTGTTTTGCTTCTTGATATTAATTTCAAGCTATTGATTCTCTTCTCAGCTGTTGACTGTATTCCAATGTTTGATGCAGGTTTCATGCCAAACATTTTGAATATCAAACTGCTCGACGAAGTTATCAAGGTAAAGGATAAAATCATTCCTCCTCAGTTTTATACTCGCATTTCTATTTTTGTTCACTGTAACTTCATTGCTAGTTCGTTTCTACTTTGGCATTTCTATACTGAAGAACAAACCTTGTGATTTTCTTCATTTTGGGTGATATAGAGATTCAATTATGAAACAACTACTGAATTTTATTATGCTTTATTTTTCTTTCCTGGAGTGTCATCTACTTAAAACTATTTTTTACTCTTCACTAAAGGATTCCAAACCATACTAGAAACTCTTCACTCATTTGTCCAGATGTATTCATTAAATATCATCTATATCTGCGTCATCAACTTTATAAAACCATGTATGCATCATAATAAAATTAGTTAATAACAAGCCATAAAGTAAGATTAAACCAACCTCATTGGCACATCTTTTTAATTTATAGGGTTGCAATATATATCTGCATAACGTAAGACTAGAAAATGAAATAATAAGAATAATTACAATAGTATTAAAACAAAGATTTTATCGTAAATTAAAATAGTAGTCAAGTATATTATGTATTAAGACTACTGTCTATACTCTACAGATAAATAGATGTTCAAAAAACATTTTTCTATTCAATATTAGAAAATCAATTGTTTTCAGTCAATATCAGTTAATTTTTTTTTACTCTTCACAAGCTGTAAATGCAAGCTTTATAGATTGAAAAGAAAGAATGAGTTTTTCATAAGCTACTAAATACATATAAAAAAACTATTTTTCAAAATAAAAAATTGAGTTATTAAAAGGAAAAAAATTATCATTTAAAACCATAGAATTCACTATAAAATTATTTATTATCTCAGCATAAGTGATCTCAGAAGTTATTTTAATCTACCAATAAAAAACCACTTAAACTAAGATGCTAACATACATATTCTAATGTAAACAAATCCAAAGACTTGAAATTGTTCATTTATTTAAGATTACATACAGGTAATGGTGGGTTTACAATTTGAACCGTTCATTGAAGATTTGACCTCTCTTGTTAAATCCGGGGAAGTACCAATAAGCAGAATTGATGATGCTGTTGAGCGAATTTTGAGAATGAAGTTTGCCGCTGGTCGTTTTGAATTTCCTTTTAGTGACAGATCTTTGCTAGATATGGTTGGATGCAAGGTAAGAAAATAATCTCTTTGACCCTTTCTAAGTTGAGTTTTATTTCATGATTCAAATATCAACATCATTGCAGGTAATTGTGTAAACTATTGCTGCTTAACTATGTCTATATTTAAATAAAGTCAAGTGAGCAATAGTTAGAAAATTAGTTCTAACTCTGTTTACCCTCATTGTTTAGCAACATAGAGATCTAGCACGTGAAGCAGTTCGAAAGTCCTTGGTTCTGTTGAAAAATAGAAAAGATATTAGCAAACCCTTTCTTCCATTGGATAGGAAAGCAAAGAGAATCCTTGTTGCTGGGACTCATGCCGATGATCTTGGATTTCAGTGTGGAGGTTGGACCAAAACTTGGTATGGATGTAGTGGGAGGATTACCATTGGTAAGCCATTGATTTCTCTGCTTTTCTGACATACTTTGTTTCCTCTGAAAATCTGAGAACCTTTGTTGCCTTCTCAACAATACTGAAGTACTACTTTGCTCATTGCTTCATTAACTAACAAATCTAGAAATTCATTTACTCCATCTATTCCCAAGTTTCGACATTAGTTTTCTAGTAGGGATTGTCCTATACTCATACTTATGATAGCAGTTAAGATTGATTTATACTCTATCGGTTGCTCATGAAATGCCCTAGAGTGACAGGTAGGTATGTATGGTTGGTTATAGGCTTATAGCCCCGCTTTACATGCCCTATATGGTGCAGATTTATGACAAACTTCTCTTGCAGATTTTCCGATTTTGTAGATCTAAATGCCACAAGAACTTCAAAATGAAGAGGAATCCTCGAAAAGTAAAATGGACCAAGGCGTATAGGCGGGTGCATGGAAAGGATATGACTCAGGTAAATGAAACTTTATATTTCCTTTCTTTTGGCCTACGCGTCTGTGTCGTTCATAATTGTGGTTTGAAAGAGCCTCATGACTGTCATATATTTCTTTAGGATTCAACCTTTGAGTTTGAGAGAAAGCAAAACAGGCCAGAGAGATATGACAGGAATCTTGCGGAGAACGTCCTCAAGGCCATTTCAAAGATTGAAAAGATCAGTCACCAGGGAGGAGAGGCACCATAAGAATAGGTAATTCATCAGTTCCACTTTTACATGTATGAGGAAGCCTTACAATGCCCTCCCATTTTGTTATTTGCTGATATTTTGTCAAATTTTTAATAGAATGAAGGGCAAGAAAGAAAAGATACAAAAGGAGGCAGCAAAGGAGTTGGAGCAGGGCATCAGTTTGGTCAAAGCTCCTTTGGCCCTTCAGAAGGACCCATCTACCACAAAAGATCAAAGTCTTTGTTTCCCAACGGCACTCAGAGGATAACAATGCGATGGAGGAGTGATGTCAATGCTGCACTCTGTGTGTGTGTGTTTTATTTGTTTGATGTTTGTGACTTGGATTCGAAGTGTCGAATAGCTCGATCAACCAACCGATAGAGTTAGTTCACAAGAACCCTTGTTTCCTCTTGGTTTCGATCAATCAACCTGTTATCTAATATTCTGTAAATTTTATTTCTATATTTAAAAGTTTGTTTGTATTAATTGATTACTATTTTTTAAATAGAAAAAAATAATTAAAAAAATATAGCTATTAAAATCGACGATAGTGTTGTCGCTTTTTGTCGGTATCTAAATAATTAAATCGACGGCAATTGTGTCGATTTTATTGAATCAAATATCGACAAAAATGGCGTCGATTTTATATAATAATATCGACGGCAAGGTTGTCGATTTTAGTGAGTAAGTAAAATTTTCAAACTCATATTATAGATGGAAATAATGTCGATTTTATTAAATTATTATCTACGCCCAGGCAAGCCGTCGATTTTATTCGAATTTTGAAAAATCGACAGGCTTAATAGCGACCACCACCACCGTCCATTTTGCCGTCGATTTTTAATATTATCGACGGCTTAGCCGTTGATTTAGGCGTTGATTTTAACGATATTTCTTGTAGTGCCCACCATGTGCCCTAATGTAATGCCGATCAATCACCCCCAAGCCAAACCCAGTCGCTCATATCTTTCCCGCGACTGTCTCTATGAAGCACAATTTCTGTCGCTGTCACCTCTTTAGCTGTGGCCGTCATAACAAACCTTTATGGTTTTAGTGTCGCGGTCTTGCAATTGGTCGTGTGTAGGGCGCACTGTGTGGCTACCATGTCGCACGCGGCATCACTCCTTTCCCGTGGCCGTCGTAGCCGCGGGAAAAAGAATCGGGTCCCAAAGCTGATCATTGTCGCCGCTCTATGTGTTGTCACCGTTCGCACTCACACGGACGCCTTCAATATGGTCCTCCTCGCCGTTTGAGAAGCTGGTAAATGATTTGGTGAGTTGCAGCAAATTTTTCTATTTTTGAAATTTGTTGCCGTAATTCATATTACATCACTATAGTTTGTTTTTTGTGGCTGAAAGTTGAATTTGCTAGTGAATGTTAAATTTGTTAATGAAATTTGTTTCTGATTAATGATCGTCACTAAACATTGTATTTGGTGCTATATTGCTGCAATTATCACTTAGGGTACTTGTGAATTTGCTGCAATTAATGAACTACAAATTTGTTACGAAATATCCATTAACACCGTCTATCAAAATAAGTTCGTACCCATAGTTATCTGTCTTCCCAAATATATATGCAGCAATACGGCACTCCTCCATTGTGAGGTCCATGTCAGCAGTCGGATCAAAAACCATCTCGAATGACTGCAAGGTTTAGGGATAGCAGTTAGGAGGTCACTTTTTGGCAAAAACCAAAACGATTTATAGGTGAGTCCATGTGAAGTTGGTTTACCGTGGGAATTAGGAAGACAGGGGAGTCAGATCTAGAGATTAGGCCAGGGCGCCGGATTCCTTTTCCACTTGCTCTCCTTACCGGACTGGTGCCATCAGTCCTGGGAAGAGCTGACATGTTAGGTGGCGTGGGAACGACCACGCTGGGGTTGGAGCACACTTTGACTCCCTCTGATGGCTCTATCTTTGCATGTTTCGTAGCTCGAGCCAGCATCGGCGATAACGAAAATAGTTCAGATACCAAGCTTGTGCAATCAAGCTGGTCAGAGTTGGGTAGCTCATTAAAAGCCTGTATTATTTGCATGCCCAGTATTACAAAAAGTCTATACAATCTTACAATATCTGTGTCTATCCTTGGTTTACAGGTATACACGAAGGTGTAATGCTAAATAATTTACTACGTACCTTTTCAGTGGAGTTCCGAACTGGGACATGGCTCCCAATGCTACCGCCAAGGGACAGTTTTGGAGTTCCGGATATGTGACGGCACAACTTGGGCATACGTGACAACACAACTTGGTCGCTTCCATCAGTTGTAGCCTTCCTTTCAACCATCCTGTGGACCTGACTAACATCAGCAACCATGCCAGCTATTGGCTTCTGCATCTCTTCCAGACGCTCGTCAAGGACCACTGACCTAGTCTCGATCCTCTACAAAAGTAACTTGAATGTCAGACGAACCAGATTACATAAATGACGTATCAAAGGTAACATGGGATGCGACTCAAATACTTTCTTGGTTGTTAAGTGGAAAGTTAGTTTACAACCCAACCCTAATGAAACATTTCTGAAAAAATAAAGGAACTTTTAGAGTTACTAACCTCCACCGTTGCCAAAATCATGCGGAGCTTCTCATTGTGAGCATCATCAGAGTTGACATCTTCCTTTTGAACAGCCTTATCAGCTCTATGGGCCGACTATGTCGCAACATAGTGCAAGAAACCACGGCTAGTCAGAGGTCAATCAAGGCCACTACTAAAAAAATGAAAGAGACCATAGAAGAGAGAAACTCACCACGTCTGTTGGAAGCTCCAGATTGATGTTCCTGGTACGTGCATCCCCAGCGGTGTGCTTGTAGGAGGGAGTCAGAGGGGACGACACAAGCCTGCACACCAGATACGTGTCATTAGTCCAATATGGACTCCATGAAGATCCAATATCACCGAAAAGATAATAACTTTAAAAATTGTTACTTTAATATAACATATTCAACTTTATGCAAACCGAACAAATTAAAACACATACCCATCCTCTTCTGCTGGAAGGTGAGACTCCGTCGGAGCATCCATGGTTATCCCCCTAAGTAAGTGCAGTAGTAAAAAGCGTTTGTCAAGAAATGTGATACCGAGATAGTGAGATGGTGATGGATGTGAAGAGAGGAGACACAACCTAAACCAACTTATATAATGAAGGATCAATACCTCCAACAAAAGGGACTGATATTAGAAAAGACACTCACACGTAGCATTGGCCTACTAGCTCTGATCACCACAAAGGACAAATTATTGGAATTGCCCTTCCTTCCTGAAAGACCCTGCAATTTGAATTTTCATTTTTCTTGGTTATTTAAGCACGTGTTCTAATAAAGAATTTAAATAACCGATTACTCACACTGTGCAAGGAACTGATCATCACCAACGTCAACACTTTCAAAGTTCAACTTTGTGGAGGAAATCCATCTCTCTCGATGGCGCCAACTTTTTCTCCTACAAATTTTAACACCCTCGTCATACGTCTATCGGCTGATAAGGCGTGACGTGCCTATTGGTATATCATGATCATTGCACCCCTATCTGTAACGGACACGTCAGATCAAACGCTTAACATAATCTTCTTGAAAAGATTTGCATCTAGGATTACCTGCTAATCGTTGTTTTCTTTCGGCGTTATGGCAGGGAGACATCATCCATATCCCAGATTACGTGGATGAACCATGTCCACACATAACTCCGTTTATTCTAAAGAGTCATCATTGGTTCGTCCCAAATCTTCGGCTTCAAGTACTTGGTACACAAGCGGGTTAGAAATCTACTTAGATAGAAGTCGGCGATGGCTAGTGTGATGACTTTGGATAGTGACATGAAACAACCATACCCCTACCGTAGTTATCACATACTTGGAACTTGATGCCTAAACGTGTACTTTGATAAAAGGGCAGGGAGTATGCAACAACAAATAAGGGTGTCTTTCTTTGGATTTTTTATGTTTATTTATGTACATTATTGTATTTTTTTTAATATAATTTTTAGCCTTCATTGCTCATGTAATTTTTTTATTTTTATTAAATATATTTTTTTAATAGAACTTTTTTATTTGACTTTATATATTTTGTATTATGTTTTAAAATTAGTATATGTTTTATTTATTATTCTTAATTTTTATAACATTAATTTTATTACAAAGTTATACTTAAATATAAAAAAAAAAAGTACTAAAGAAGAGTACTAAGAGATAATCGGATTAATTTTTATTTTTACTAAGACAGATAAAGATGGTTTAATTTCAATGATTCAAGATACTAAAATTAGCTTGTCACCGTTATATTCGATCGAAATAAAACATTATTTGATTAAAATTAAGATATAAAAATGAAACTTATACGTTTTTAAATTTTTATCCGATTTTAAGAAGTTTAAATTATACTTTTTTTTTCATCTCTAAATGTTATTAGAAAAACATTAGTAACTTTACTCGGATTCATTTTCTTTATAAATCTTTAGTTCATATTCACGATTTGTTTTTAATAATGAAAAAAATATATTTATTTTTTTAATGATTTAACCACAATATTTATATTATTCTACTCGTACGAATTATTTAAATATATGATTCGAAATAAATAACGCTTAAAATTTTTTAAAAGAACAAATTTTACGATTCTAAATTTTAAATTTATTCAACACATGTACAACATCGCTTCTTATGTTAATATAATATTCCTCAACACTATTATATTGGTGTATTCTTATTTTTTCATGTCATAATTTTATTCAACTTATTTAAAATTCTAAAATTTTTTAAATTCAAAATTTCTTATTTTAGGTTTAGATAAATATAATCTAAATTAACAATTAAATTCAATCGAACAAAAATTAATGTACTTATGTCATGGTACTCGTATAGTTGATTATGAGTACTACATCATTAATAGTTAAATATATTAATCTTAAAAACAAACAATTTTTTTTAAATGGGATATAGACATAGTTATATAAAAACTAATTTAAAAGACACAAAGACTTAAAGCTATCATATTAAATTGCTTAAGTAAAAAATTTAAACGACTTTAACAACTGAGGTATAAATCTATTAGATAATAACAAATAATACATATAAAACTACTAAATTAAATAATTTTATTTTTCTTTGGCCACATATGTATACATAAATTTAAGTTCCTTAAGATTTGGGAAAGTGTCGAAACCACTATTCACCCCCTCTAGGTCTGTGCCTGTCACCTTGGGTATTATTTTTTTATATTAATTAGTAACTTTATTAACGTCCACATAACTCATTTGCTTAATTATTAGTGGCAAATTTAATGGTAACACTACATTGCACCTGTTTAAAACTTTTTCGAATAAAAATAGTGTTCGAAATGTTAGAGATCAAATTAAGATTTGTCCCAAATTTAGAGGACCAAAATAGTACTTTGTGAATAAGGGAGACTACGGTACGGTTCTTTACAGAGGTGTTCAAATTCAGATCAATTCAAATTAAATTGCTCATCCAATGAAAACCGATTAAAACGCACTAATTTGGATTTGATTGGATTATATTTTTTGCAAACCATTGAATTGGATCGAATTTTGGATCGAACTCCATAATGGATCTAATTCAGCCCAAACCGTACAATGTGTTATAATATTACTATTTTATTTTTATATTTACAATTATACTTATAACATGTTCAACTTGTTATATATTTTTATATTATTCATGTATTCTTATTTAATAAATTTTTTATGTTTGCCATGTGAATTATTTATTTTATTATAACTGACTTATAATTTTATTTCTATTGTTATGTTATCGTTGATTATTTAAGATATTTTTGAGACTTGTTATGTCATTGTTGGTTATTTAAAATTTAATGTTGAAACTTGTTATATATTTTTTATTTTTTACCTTACAAAACCTCAAATCCAATCTCATCCCAACCGCTTGAAATTGGATCAAATCGGATACGATTTAAAAAAAAAACTCATCCAATCCAATTCACACAATAAATAAAATTAGTGTTTGAATTGGATAAATTTTTTACTCAAAACCGATCCAAAACCTATCCAAATTGCACCGCAATCACCTACTTTATGTTAGTACATGTATAAGGGTTAGTGCCAAATTATGAACCAAACAATAAATAAAAAATGATGCAAAATTTAACAATTATGCCTCTACAGTTTTTAAACCAATAGTATAATGTTGGCAAAAAACTATACAAAAATAATGCACCTAAAAATGATCAATTGCCCTCAAATTAATACAAGCAACAACTATGGGCCAAAAAGGTCCATTATCCTTACAAAAAGGAAACCAGCCAAACCAAAACAAAAGTAAGCCACCTAAGGAAGTAGCCACCAAGCCACTAATACGGAAAGCCTGCGCTAAGGGGCAGCAGCTGTAATCTTCAATTCTTCATACAATCATATCTCGATTAACGCAAAATTAGGTACACACTTTACGATCCTCTCCATCATAAGCAAAAGTTCCATAAAAAAATCTCATCCATTCATATTTTAAAATTAGAGTGAATACCCCACCCAACTCTTGACAATTACTTCGAAAGGACAACGAGGCCCCCAAGAAAAAACATACTCAATTCGACCCCCGATTTTTTTGGGACTAATTAGCTCCTGTGCCAAAAAAAAATAACATTGATTTTTTTGGGCACAGGGGTCTCGTCCTTTCGAGGTAATTGTCAGAGGTCGGATTGAGTTTTTTTTTTTTTTTATAAATTACCGATTGTGATTAAAAAATTAATTTTAAATTTTTTAAGATAAAATTTAACTCTTTTTTTTTCTCTCTTATTTTCTTTTTTTTTCTTTTCTTCGTTTCTGTTATTCATTATCTTCCATCACCATCTTTTTTATGACTCTACTTTTTCAATAAAACATATCTACAATATTTATCTCTTAAAAATCTCAATTACTTAAGACTCATTCAAAATTTAATAATCTGGAACTCTTGCAAGTTGCAACTGAATTTTATTCAATTGAAAAGTACACGCTAATGCCGTTGTTTTATGATCAATCAACTAGAACTAACCACACATATTAAACAACAGATTAATATAAATAATGGGAATTAAATTATATTTATTCCTCTGATATTTTTGATTTTTTTATGAAAATTAAATTACACATATATTTTTCATCTTACATCATAATTTATAATCAAATACAAATTAAATAAATTTATACAATTTTAAGAATAAACAAAAGAAAGAAGAAAAGAAAAAAACATCTAAAAGATAACACACATCGTCAATCACCAACACATAAAAAAAAACATAACAAAACTTGTTTCATGCAATACCCTCAACACCTTGCATATGTGAGTTCAACACAAGCATTAACAAAGTCCTCATCTTTAAAATTTATAGAAAAAATTTGCAACATATTACCAATCTGGTTGGTGAAACATTGAGAGATGAAGAGTCTTTGGTGAAACATTTGTTCATTTATTTGTGTTGGTGGTCTATTGAATAAGAAGATGGAGTCATGGAGAAGATGTCGTGAATATTCTATGGAGGTTTAGTTTTATTTAGAATTATAGGGCATGTATTTATGCTTAATGTTGTTGTTGCTATTTCTGTTTTGATAAGTTGTTTGTTGATGCAACTGTTGTTTACTAGGTAAATTTTCATGCCACTTTGGACTAGTGTAGGTGCGAACAATTTCGGATCCGATTCGCAAGATTTGCAATTTGTATTTGAATCCGATTTACATTTTGAGGATATGATTCAATCTACAAATAAATAGGATCGGATATTGGATAATGGATTTTAGAGATGTATCTGCATTTTTGATCCACAGATATGAAAAAATAATTAAAAATATTAAATGTAAATAAAAATATATATATATACTCCTTTACAACCTAACCCTAATTTCAGTTTCAACGCTTCCCTCTCCTAAATCCTCATGAATTTCCCCTTTGATTTTTGGCTCTTCCACTGGTCTCTAGCCCTCCCTCTCCAACTCTCTGACGCCTCCAACCACCACCGCCTGCGAGCCATCCCTCCTCGGCTATTCTAATCCTTACTTTCCTAGTTTCTTCTTCCATTTTTCGGCACCTCTAACTCTTCCTCTTCTTTAGGTGTTGGGAAGCTCCGATCCTATTCGCTGGAACTCTCCTTCTGGTCTGCTGCTTCAGCTTTGCTGTTGGTGCTTCTTCTTCTAGTCTTCACCTTCGGCTTCTTAGTTCCTGGCTTGCCTTTCTCTGTCCTCGTCACTCGCCTCTCTTCTTGCCATTCACTGCTCGCCTCCTCACCTTTATTCCTCGTGTCGTTTTGCTTCTATTTGTCATTTTGCATTACTTCTACATACTGTAGTTTTGCTTCTGATCCTTTGAGTTTTACTTTTACTCAAATATGAATAAACTTTGGGATGCTTTTAATAAATAATTTAAATATTTTATTTACTAATATATGTAATTTGGAGGAGAATTACAAAAATGCACAATATTACATATCTTGTTTATAGTGTAAACGAAATAATTAAAGTTGTATCTTATTTACACTATAAACGAGATAAGGCACATGAAAATTTGAGCGTATCACAGGTGCAAATATGATATGTGGGAGATGAATTGAAAAACTTAAACGAGATACTTGCTTAATTAACACATTTTCACTATAAACGAAATATAGTACGACAAATTTGGTTCTCCTATAAAAGGTGCTGCAAGTGTGAGATATCATCACAAACAATTCACTCATTCTCCATTCTATTAACAAGTTTAGGAAAAATGTCTAGTAGTGAATATATTTTTGTGAGTGTATATCTCAATTGTCTCATGAGAAACAGTAATGATGGGGTTGTATCGAGTGTGATAGTCATATCCTTTTGTGCAATCGCTGTTAAGTACTCTATCTGAGTTAAAGAGCCTAAGTACCATGCTAAGTGTGAAGAATTACAGTATTCGAAGGAGTGTCGAGTACAGAATTGTGGAGTCTAATCGAGCAAAGTACCATGAGCGTTATAGTCAATCTGCAGTAGGTTGTCCTTGGAGTCTCCGTGTTTCACTCCAATAGAATCTTGGATATTGGTAAGCCACTACTTGATGTGTGAAATAAGTTTATTCTTGTTTATTATTTTTATTTTGGTTGAACGTATGCCAATATCATTTTAATTCGATAGGGAAGTACGTAAATTTGGAGGACCACACACTTGTCTAAGCCTCGATCATGTCTCAAGACCATTGACAGTTAGACAACAACCTTATTTGTAGTGTAATCTTGCCTCTCATACAATCCAACCCATCTGTTACCATCCTTATCCTATAAGGTGCAGTCAGACAGAGCTATCACTTCAAACCATTGTATAGAAAGGTTTAGATGGCTAAGCAAAAGGCAATTGCAAAGATCTATGGCAATTGGGAGGAGTTATACAATAAGGTTCCTAAGTTATTACAAGCTTTGCAGAGTTATTGTCCTGGCATGATAACTAATTTTAGTGCGGTCCCGTACTATGACGGACACCTGGTGGTAACCGACTGACTCTTCATTGGTGCGTAACCTAAGGTAGTACGCAACATCCTGTAGAGATGATGGTGCACTCACCCCAAAAAAGATGAAAAGTATGGGTCTTCAGACGCCATCGCTCCTCGAATGCAGATATTAGGTATTGTCAAACATAAAGTTCTTAAGTTGCACTGTATTATCAAACTCAGCCTCCCTAAGATAAGAGAGAATGCCGTCTAGTGGTGCTAAAATACGGCTACCTTGCCTAGGAAATAGGAAGCAAGGCCTCTGTTTAAAATAATAAATAAATTAAAACGACATTTTTTAAAAATAAAATAAAAAAATATAAAATTTTCCATACCTGATTTTTTAACTTTAATCTTTCAAATACGATTTCTTTATTTAGGGCAAGTTCGCTCCACTCTCGGCGAACTTCACAAATAAAATAAAAAAATATAATATTAATTCCTATAAATTAATCTTAAACAAGAAATGACATGTTTAAACAAGTAATGTTACAAACATGTTACAAAAATATTATATTTATTTAAAACAACTTGCTAAACAAAATATTTAAATTCCTAATCTATCATCACAGGTTTATGTCCTGAATAAAATAAATTATTTAATTACAAACATGTTCCACCGAATACAAACTAAAATAAGTTACTAATGGGTATCAACTAAACAAAATAAACTATCAACTAATCTAACCTAAGTCATTCATCCTATCACAACATCTACTATAGTCTTACATATTATTGCATAAACCGTCTAACTATAACAACTATATGATGTTTTTTACTAAACAAAACAAAATAACAATACTAACCTCAAAGTCTATCGCTTTAGCGATGTGCTACGTCTCGTTCAGTCGATTGATATTGTTCCTTCGTATATCTGTGTGAGTCATAATGTCCAACTAGCTCAAATATGTCAAGAAAAAGCTCTAAGATGGAGGAGAGAAGTGAGAAATGGAAGAAAATAAAAAATAGGAGGCGCTATAAACAACTTACATATATAAGTGCACCCTCAACGAGATAAGCAACGTTACACAACATATGTACACCCGTGATAGGACCAACGCGCATGTGTTTTATCTCGTTTACACTGTAAACGAGATATGTAATGTTGTGCATTTTCTTAATTTTTCTCCAAATCACATATATCAGTATATAAAATATCTAAATTATTTATTTAAAAAATCCATAAACTTTGTATTATGGTTCTTTAGTTGTGCCTCTCTTGCATAGTTGTCAGAACCTCGGTCGAACTAGAAAACTGGTGAACCGGCCACGAGATTCCACACAGAAAAGAATAGGTGGAAGCCGATTTTACCCACCGGTGAAATTTTTAGTTTTTTTAACCCCACCCCACATAAACAACGTGGTTTTCTAGTTCTTTAAAAAAATGAAAACCTTAACCAGTAACCCTCGAAGTCCCGTCCCCCTTCACTCTCATAAGGAGGTAGAGCTCTTAGCCTTTCATTCTCTCACTCAGTCTACCACCGCCACCGCACGGTTGCTGCCACGTCACCAGCTCCTTTGCATTGTCTCGCCAGCTCCTGTACATCTGTTGCCTTCATCTGTGGCTCGTCTTCCCCTCGCTAGTCTTTGCTTTGTCGTGATTGGTCTCCCTCTTTTCTGCCCGCGTTCCGCCTTCACATCATCAGGTATGCTTTTTATTTTTTTTAGTTATTAGATTATAATTTGATTAACTAATTAATTGATTCAATTGATTTTGGATTGTTGTTGATTATAATTTATTGATTTTATGGCAGATTATTCAAATTTTTGTTTTACAATATAATATATATAGGTTTCGTGGTCTATTTATGTTTTTTCTCTCTGCCTTTTATTATTATGAGAATATAACATCTATACATTAAAGACGTAAATACATCTTTCCTATTTCTTTAGAAATCGTGATAGGCGTGTGATAGATTATGATTTGGACGTAAACTGCGACAGGGGTGTAGTGATTTACGTTGGGTTGCGTGTGAGAAGAAACTGCTACACCCCTCTAGCGGTTTCTAATGGAATACTTAAAAGACATAAACCGCAGTACCCCTGTAGCGGTTTATGCTTGCCTATATATCCCCTAAAAAATAATATGTTATTGTTAATATAAAAACTCATAACAATTTTCAGATTCATCGAACCTAATTTCTTCTATTTATACTGACGTTGAATCTAATTTGAATTTTTTTTCTATTATCAGAGTCATATGCCTAACGATCTTCTAAATTAAAGTTGAGTTCTTATAATATGGAACTCATACAAGAAATTGAAAAGTAGAGTTTTATTTGAGTGCTACAAGTTAAATTGGTCTTTTGAAATTGACAATATAAAATTTATATTGGAATACTATAAAAAAATTGACAAGAATTATTCTTATTTTTTAAAGGTACAACAGAATAAGAAAAGAAAATGAGAGGTTAAAGTTCTTAATACTATGTGACTTATTGTGATGCATTAAGTACACATATACGAGTGGTTGAAGTCGTTATATATTTTAGTGTTATTTGTATGAACTGTATCATGCCTTTTTTGTTGAGTTTAATACAATACTACTTATGAACACTTATATTGTTTTTATACCACTTTTGTTTACATCAGGTTGTAATGAATATAGAATAGTACACTAAAAGGGATGAATATTAAGTTAATTAACTCATGATAATCGGAATGATATGCATACAACACATAATTCTTCATTTTATACATCTTTAAGTTCCATTTTAGATAAATGAGAAAGATTTTTATTTTATATGAATACAAGTTTAACATATCATTTTAGGTTAACTAGTGTAGTATCAAAACTCAAAAACATGTGCAGGGTATAGACACAACTTAAATCGTACTTAAGCACCTGCTAAACTAATAAATTCAAATTCCAAACAAGGCACAACAATCATATGTTAAAGTTGACATTATTACTCATATAACCTGAAATTGATATAAACAAGGTCCCAATCATTCATCCAACTTTTAAATTGATATAGGCAAGCATAAACCGCTATAGGGGTACCAAGGTTTATGCCTTTCAAGCATTCCATCAGAAACCGTTAGAGGAGTGCAGCGGTTTCTTCTCACACGCAACAAATGCAAACCACTACACTCCTATCGCGGTTTACGTTCAAATCATAATCCACCATACGCCTATACCGGTTTCTATTGAAATAGGAAAAATGTATTTGCGTCTTCAATGTATAGATTTTGTATTATGATAATATTAAAAGGCAAACAATTTATTTTGGTAACTTGCCCTAGTTATTATATATTGATATATTGATTTTTAAAACTTATTGCTTTTTTTATAGAAATCGGGACTTAAAGCCCAAAATAAAAAAACTAGACGAAAACTATCATAGAGAAAGCAATTGTAATGAAGTTTGCATGAAAACTTAAAGAAATACATGAGGGAATAGAAAAAAATGATATCCAAACTTAAAACTTGATTGTTGTTGTTTTAAGTAGATTTAGAATAGATAAATTGATGTTTATTTGAATTTATATTTATATAGAATGACACTTGAAAGGAAATTTTAAAGCAATTGAAATTTGATGCAATTGAAATTTGTATATAAATTGTTGTCGTTTTAAACTTTTAATGTAGGTTTAGAATAGGAATTTGATGCTAGTTGGAATTATTTGATTCTTGCTAGTTTAATATTTGATTGTTGTTGTTTTAAGGGCAATTTATACAAATAAAATGATTGAACGAAACTTTTACGCAAATACAACATTGGCAATTTCCAGACGCAAATGTAACAAACGCAATTGTATGTAATCCGCTACACCTTGTAGCGGAACCCAATTGCACGTAATCCACTACTGGCTGTCGCGGATTACGTTGAGAACTTCAATACTTATAAACCGCTACACCCTGTAGCGGTTTATGCTCATATGGTGATATACTTATAATCCGCTACACCCTCTAGTGGATTATGAAGAGTGTGGAAGTTTGGGAAGATGCCTAACAATACCAGTCTAATAGTAACAACTCGTGATACAAAATGTACGAAGTTATACAAATACAGTCTTCATAAACAATAAGCCGTAGAAATATAATAGGCACCAGGCATTAACACTAACACGGATTAAATTACTACATTAGTCATAAGTCATAAGCCATACAAATAAGTCGGAACAAATACTAACACAAACACACCAAAGGCACTAACACTAACACCCAAAAACATAAATTGCTACATGCGAAAATAAAATTCAAAAAACTAGAAGCACACAGACTAGAAGTCCTACGAACTACCGGCAACGGTGGAGCCTCTCTGGGGGCAAGATCTACGCGTGTGCCCAGACTGTGTGCAGAGCCCGCATCGCTTTGGTCGGTGAGGGTCGGCCTCATCTATGTTGTTCCGGATTCTGGTAGACCTCGGTCGCCCATCACAACAACGCCTCAAGCTGTGGTCCGGAATAACGGTCGAATCGTCATAAGATGGCCAAAGTCCCTCCGGTATTGGCGGCACAAAACCCATTTGGTACACCCTGAACACCTTCTGCATGGTGTAGACCTCGTCGACATAGATAGACTAGTCAAGTCGTGACTGGGCACAACATGCAATCGCATGGCAACATGGATAATGGAGAGCCTGAAAGTATCCAAAGTCGCATGTACGATCCTGAAGGGAAACTCGGTACGTCCCAAGTGAAAAGCTCCCGGTCGGTGTCGTCTCGGCAACGGTGTACTCAGACTGGTGTCTATCGAATAGGGTGACAGTGAAGCATCTGGAGTCTTTCAAGTTGCGCTCCATCGCCTTCATAAAAGACTGGCAGAACTTGGCACTGCTGGCCAATTGAGCCTCTACTGTCTGACCACGAATCACAAACAACTCCGCTAGCCGACCATATGTGGACTTCACTAGGGCGGTAACCAGAAGATTCCGTGTACCCTTTATAACAGAATTAACACACTCAGATATATTGGTCGTCATGTGACCGAATTGTCTGCCACCATCCTGGTGCTGATTCCACTTATCGTATTCTATTCTATTCGCCCAATTACACATTGCCGGATTCTCAATCCGTATTATATCAAACCAATAGTGAAACTCTGCCCCAGTCTTCACATAAGCAGCGTTCACAAGCAAACGCTTTGCATCTGTGCCCTTGAAACTGAGTGTGAAGTTAGCTGCAACATGTTGAATACAAAATGCTCGATACACATGCGGGGGTAACCACCCACTGTTAGGGTTCTCTAGTGCAGCCTTGATGCCATTGTGCCTATCTGAGATGACCAGTATCCCCTGTTGCAGAGTCACATGTTGTCGCAGGTTGGTCAGGAAGAAAGACCACGACTCGGCATTTTCCCTCTCCACGAGACTGAAAGAAATAGGCAAGATGTTGGAGTTCCCATCTTGAGCGATGGCCAGGAGCAAAGTCCCTCCATACTTGCTATACAGATGAGTACTGTCTATGCTGACCAATGGCTTGCAGTGTCGAAAAGCTTCAACACAAGGAGGAAACATCCAGAAAAGACGATGAAAGTACACGGTTGAGTCATCGACGTCATCACTGACTCAAACTGGAGACGTCTTCAGCAAGGCAACCGTCCCCTCCATGGTAGACTGCACACCAAGGATTCAACGAGGTAGCTCGGCGTAGGACTCTTCCCAGTCCCCGTATATCTGTGCTACCGCCTTCTGTTTTGCCAACCACGTCTTTCTGTAAGTTGGCTTGAACCCGTACGTTCCTTCAGTAGCTTCTTGCAACACCTTTATCAATACCGTCGCATTGGCTCGAACCAGAGGAAAGATCTTCACACAGATCACGTGATAATCTAGTTGTTGGTGGTTGCTTGATATCGATGTAGCCAAGCATGTGTGTGGTCCGTGTACCGTCGAACCTCCCATGTTCCCTTCCGTGCTCGAAGGCTAATGCGAATTATCCACGTGCAACCCTTTCCGAACTCCCGACTCCATCACTCTGTACTCAACACCGCACCGAATGTTGTAATCTTTTACAGTAAGCATAGCTTCCTCCTTACTGTGGAAAGATTGACCAACTTGAAATTCAGCTACAGAATTTCCCTCGTGCAACCCTTGACCCCCAAAGGTTGGTGTTGACTCCGTCGGTTGGCCGATGGCTTCCAGATCCAGGGTAGAATAATGTGCAGGTTGCTCATGTGTGCCGGCACTTGACGGTGGTTGACATGTTGCTGGGTTTATTGGAATTTCATCATCGCTGTCCCCTCCAATGTCAGCAGGCTCTTTGTCGGAATCATCCTCTAGCATAGCATTTTCCACCCGATCCGGTTCCCCCTCACGTCCTACATCTGGAGATGGATGAGTTGAGGTGAATATCCCAACTGGACCGGCTGGCCGATACTCCAACAAACACTCAGGTGCAACGACAGGCCTCGAGGTGGAGGCACCCCATCATGGTGGATTGAGGGTTTGGAGCGGATGCACCAGAACTATCGATCCCATGTTTCAGGTTCGCAAACAACTCGTGTATCCTCACTTTCGGAAAATTCCGACGACAATGAAACAACACCTGCATATCTTCATCTGTTTGTAACACGAATGTTTCATATTGCACGCCGGTTGACACAACCGCAATAGGAATCTTGTAGAATAGCTTCTTCACCCACTTTGTGCCACCCGCGCCTAACTTCTGCAGTATACTGCTCTTCAGATCGAATAGTGTATCAGACGATCTGACGAAAACACTCAGTGGTTCTCTCTTTGTAAACTTCACACCGTGCCTCATACTCTTTTTTATTTTTTCAGAATGGTGCATTAACACCAAAAAGCTCTCTTCATTTTTCATCCCTCAAGTTATGAATGAATGAAAATGACACTCTACACAACTTGCTGGGTATATATAGGCATCTTCCCAAGCTTTCACACTCTTCATAATCTGCTAGAGGGTATAGCGGATTATGAGTATTGAAGTCCTCAACGTAAAGGTTCCGTTACAGAGTGTAGCGGATTACATACAATTGCGTTTGTTGCATTTGCGTCTGGAATTTGCCAATGTTGTATTTGCGTAAAGGTTTCGTTCAATCATTTTATTTGTGTAAATTGTCCTTGTTTTAATGTATATTTAATATTTGATTGTTGATGTTTTAATATAAATTTAATACTTGATTGTTTCTCATATTGGTACTATTGCATGATTGTATTAATATAGGTTTAATGCTAATTAGTATTTTTCTAATAGTTATTTTTAGACTTTGAGATTTGATTAATGTTAAAATATTAGTGAAGACATTTATTTTCTACTAATATAGGTTTAATACTTGTTGATTGATTATTTTATATTTTTATTTAAATGAGACTGGGTTAACGGGTTCAACTAGTGACCTAACGATTGAACCAGTAATCCAGTGACCTAATAGTCTGATCGAGTCGATCATCGGTTTGATTCTAACAATTATGTTATCTTGCATGGTTTTAAAAACCAGACTGGATTGGCCGGTCGGACCGATACAACTGTGAACTGGATGCTTATGCGGTTTGTTCAACATAAAAAACTGCTATGTTGAAAATCGGATGTAAACCGCTGACCGGCTGGTCGGATCGAACCGGGACTGGCCGGTTTTATTGAAACGGCATCGTTTTTGCGTTATAGAAGAGTCAGGTTCTCCTCGGTCCTCACTCCTCGCCTGAAGCCCTCGCCCCCCTCTCGAGCCTCATTCCTGATTCCTCAGTCTCGTACATACTCTCATTATTCCTCCCCAAAACACAACCCTAGCCTCCATCGCGCCGCTGTTGGTTTCACCGTCGCCGCCTGGTTCGTCGTAGTCGTTCGCCAAGCCTCCTGTTTCGTCGTGTTCGAAGGCCCTTCCATTCCCCCAACGTCAGCGTCTCCAGGTCCTGCTCCGCCGTCGTCTGTCTGTCGTGTTCGTCGCCAGCTCCCCGTCGTCCGTCGCCAGCTCGGCAGTGTTCGTCGCCAGCTTCCCGTCGTCCGTCGCTCTCCCTCAAATCTCTGGTCACTTACCTCGCCGAAGGTAATGCCTCGGATGCTCAGTCAGTGCTCGGTGCTTTCTCTTAGTTGACTGGCTTTGCTCACTGCTTGATGATAAATTTTAACCCTGTTACTGGCTTGTTCTTGTTTGTTCTGGGTTGATTAACTGGTACTGGCTTACTGATTGATGATAAATTGATCCCGATAAATTGTTACTGGTTTGTTCTTGCTTTTTTCTTTTTCTGTTGTTAAATTTTGTTAAAGTTTCCTGATGATAAATTTTGTGCTCATTGCCTAAAGGAATACTTGTAATTTAAGTTGGTTCTTAATACTCTTTTTGTATCACAAAGCTCACTACTAGTGCCTGCTGTTCGTGTTATTTTTTTTAGTTCAGAAATGATCAAATTATATTTGATTATTGAATGGCTCTGCTCACTACTGCTATGCTATGTTGTACTCTGGTTTGTGTCTTCTTTGCTGCTGTGCTGTGTTTTTTTGCGCTCTGCTGTTCACTGCTGTGCTTTTTTGTGTTCAATTAAGTCAATTAAAACTGTGCTTTGGGCTTAATTGTGCTTCGATTGTTAAGTTAGTTAATTCAGCATATGAATTTTGCCAACTATGCATTTCTTAGATTAAGACTTGCACTAGTTTCTTTGCTAGTAACAACTTATGCGACTGATTTTGCACCGTTATGAACTTATCCATTCCCCTTGTAGGCATGCACTTGGTGGCTTTGATGGAAGCACAATGGTGTCGACCATTGAAGTGTTTGATCCTTGTCGCGAAGCATGGATAACCGGGGAACCCATGAATCATCCTCGTCGCGAAGCACAATATGGTGTCTACTAACCCTTTTTTTTAATTATATAGGCATCTTTAACCAATTCTCCCAAGTCTATATGTGAGCTACCACCAGTTCCCCCTTCTTCTAGGGTAACCACTTTGTCTACAGGTTTATTGATGACTGCAGTTATGCTTTAGGGTATTAAATTTTTAATTTATTTATTATTTTATTATAAAACAGTTTTTCCAGTTGAACCAGTGAACTAGTAACTAGAATGGTTCGATGACCGGTCCGGTTTTCAGAACCTTGCTCTCTTGTATTAATTTTTTTCAAAAGTTTAGATACTATTAGAAAATTGTGGGTCTGTGTGGTTTAGATACACGTGCATTGATCTGTTTGACTTAAATATGTAAATCTTGAAGTTGTCAATTTATGTTGATTACATTATATAGAACTAGAATACTATTGAATCTTTCTTTTAATTTTTTTTTTATTTTTAGAGAATAAATGCTAATGTGTGTCAATTTTTAGGTAATATATGAAACTGAATTTGCAGAAGACCAGGCAGTTGTTTATGCTTCTAAATGAGTTTTTAGTGTTACTCCTGACCATGATTATATAAAGGTAATGAATTCAAATTGGACTTGATACATTGATCGCCTCCTATTGTCCTTAGTTGCCACCATCTTTGATATCGCCGGTATTTTCATCTCACAAACACACAGTATCCCGTAATCAGACATGAATTTGTTGAATACAGTCCCTTCATCAGCGCCTCCATGCCCTTCTCTACCTTTGCGCACCCACTCCAACCTGTCCAAGTCACTCCAATTCTCATATCCGAAACCATCCAAATTCACATCTTACGGAGCAAGGCTGTAAGTTGCACTACTATTCTGTTTATACACATTTAACACTTGAAAATTCTCACCAACGGTGTTAAGGAAATTGCGCAGCTGCGAGCTCTTTGATTTGCACCAAGAGCAAGTCCCTTATGAAGTGGCATGGTCTTGGCAGAAAGACATTGTGAAGGAAAAGAAGGCTCAGCTTGAGAACGAAGGAGATTGCAGTGACACCCTTATTGTTCTGCAGCACCCTTCCGTGTATACATTGGGTACTGCCAGTACCAAGGACAACCTAAATTTCAACATCAACAATGCACCCTTTAATGTTTATCGTACTGAGCGAGGTGGTGAAGTTACATACCATGGTCCTGGCCAGCTAGTTCTGTACCCTATTATCAATCTAAGAAGACACAAGATGGATCTACATTGGTACCTCAGGACACTGGAAGAGCTTGTCATTCGTGTTCTTTCTTTGACATTTTCCATTCAAGCTTCTCGAGTGGAAGGTTTAACTGGTGTCTGGGTTGGTAAGTCTAAGTTCCTTTTTTTTTGCTACTATGCAACCTTAGACTTGTATACTTTTGATAATAATACCACTCAAATTTAGGTTCATAAAAATATAATATTATAATTTCATATATCATGAAAGATTAGCTTGATATTCAAGATTATTGGCTTTATCAAAATAGGTTGGATAAATTAGTCTTGGTCATGTTTAACATTTTAGATATTGCAGCCAAGTTTACAATCTTTCTGGCTAACTTGTAAACAATTAAGTTTATGACTTCACGACTAAACTCTCATGAGTTTTAGTCTAGCTTTACAATTATACAACGTTAGATGAACTCTCAGGTTGGATTAATTTGGTTTCAGCTTATAGAATGGTTTCTACAAGGACATATATAAATTATATGCTACTGCCTGATTGATACCTAAGCTTTCAAGACATAAATTAGTTGATGGATTGATTAGTCCAAAACCATTGTCTTCTTTTTTGAAATTCTCCTAACTCCTCGTTGAAATTTGCTCCAGGAAACGAGAAAGTTGCAGCTGTAGGTATAAGAGTGTCTCATTGGATAACATACCATGGCTTAGCACTTAATGTCACAACAGATTTGACTCCCTTCAAATGGATCATCCCATGTGGCATACGCAACCGCGAGGTTGGAAGCATTAAAGGGTTGTTACTGAGAGAAGCTCAATCATCAAATATGGCTGCTAATGGAACAAATGATCTGCATTCTATTATGCATGATGATGGCGGTCTAATTGGTATTACTCGCAACTCCTTGATTGAAGAGTTTTCAAAAGTGTTTCAGCTTGAGTACCGTCACAGAACTATTTCTGTACCTATGTTGTATGAAAGGAATCAAAGTGATATTGTTACTGAAACACAGCAAAGTTGAATTTGTTTGATATTCCTTGGAAATATTTATCTTAAGGGTAAGCTAAAACATTGCAACTACTTTTTATTTCTTTCAAGTTTCAAATGCCAAAGATGACCAACAAGATAAAACAATACAATAATAACAGGAATCCATTATTGGTAACTGTATTCCTGGAGTTTTCTTGAGTTCTTATTCTTCTTCAATGGTTTTGATTTTGCTTCTAGTGTTGCCAATGTTGGTTGTGAAGTCTCAGAATTGGGTGCCTCAGAAGCTGCACTCAAGTATAAGATAAATTAATGTCACATTGTTTTGCCAAAATTTTCATGGAAAGCAAGTACATTAACAAAGAGCAATAAATCATTGTCTTTTACACAACTTAGTCATATTAAATTTTAATTATCAAATTGAGGGGTTTCATAAATACCTTGTGGGCTTAGTGGAGATTCAGCTATTGGAGGAAGTGATTGGTCATTTGATCCAAGCATTGCTGGACCTGCGAATAAATATTTTCTATATATAAAACAGTTTATCCAAATTGAAATTTAACTCAATATGGGATTTAGACAGAGATGGAATTTATCATAAGGAAGAATGTGAAAACGGAAAACATGCTAAATTACAAAATAATATAGCAATTGAACAAAGTAACTACCTGGAGCTGGTATAGGAGAGCCAGAAGCTGCAATAATGTACAATAACAATACTTCATTAGCTATTTAAATATTTCATTAAGAAAATAACAATGGGAAAAGGTACGTTTTGACATATTATTATGTAATAAGAATATTAGTAATTTAGATTATTACGAAAAAATATTATTATTTTCTAAATTATGTTTGAGAAATTGTCAATCATGTGGTAATTTAGATAGACATCTCTTATAAGATAATATAGAGTAATGTAACTCAATTACACAAGGTAATGTTGAGTTTAGATAGTTTCATCCAATTATCCAAATTCCAAACTTAACCAGCACTTATCAAACCCCTTTTAGGATATATTTGTGAATTTTGATTTTTGAAGAAAATAACAGGAAATAAATTAGAATAAGTATAGAAAACTAATTTTTAATTAGGCAACATTAGTTAATTATTTTATTATAAATTGTTTTTGTAACAATCGTTTTTAGGAGGTTTAAGGTTTTAGGGTTTAAGATTAGGATTCATGGTATCATATTTAAGATTTAGAATTTAGAATTTAAAATTAAAAAAAAAATTGAGGATTTAGAATTAAAAAATTTAGCCGGCTGCAAAATAGCTGTCTCCCTATTGAAATTATGGGATTAGTGTGTAAATTTGATTAAATTTTTTATACTTTGAAGCCCTTCTTTGCCTCTCCCTCCAAAATCAAAACTTTAAGGAATAAGGACACACCTTTGCACTGTAAAGGAAGTTCATTGATGTTGCATGCTTGTGGAAGAAAAAGGGCAAGAACACTGTTAATAGGTAATGGGATTGGAGCATTGGCTGAAATCACAAGGCAAGCACAATCTATACTATTACTCATCAAAGACCTTAGTGAATCACAACATGAAGATGATGGTGCTAATCCATTACTTGAACTTCCTGTGATGAAGTTTGCACATGCTGTGAAATTGGTTATCATTGATCTTGTGCATGGTGTAGTAATTTGACCCTTAACCAAGTTTAGTGTACCCATAATTATAATTAGTATGGTTGATATCACAGTGATTTGGAAAGCATATGTGAGTTGTCCCATATTAGTCTTTGGTGGGTTAAAGAATGATTTGATTGTAGGTAAGTGTCTTTGGATGTTGATTGGTTTGATCATAAGATAAGGACATGATTTATACATTGCAATGACTCAACGAAAAAGAATTGGTAGATTTGAATTTGATGATTTAGGAGTTCAACTACTTTAACCAACATGTATATTGGAATATCTTTTGTTAATTCCCGTTGCTGTATTTGGTATGGTTGGTTAGAAATTTAGAATGCATATTTTCGTTTTTCAAAACCAAATGTATGAAAAAAAAAAAAAATCAATACACTTCTCATTTGGCATCTTTTTGTTTTAGCATATTTTAACACTAAACTATTCTCTTATGGTTCCCCAGCTGAATCTCCAGCTGATTCACCTGAAGGTTCAATTGCACCTTAAGATTCAGGTTCAGATTCTCCCTCAGGTATAATATTGTAGTAAAGGAACTTTGAAAATTTTACCCTCCTTTTCATGATATAATAAACTCAGAATTAACAGTTTAATTAAGATTGTTAGTAGAAAAGATGTTTCAATGCATGATAACACTTTTTAGTTTGGTGTATTCTATTGTTGTAGTTGCAGGATCTAAGAGAGTTCCAGGAACAAATGGTGGGTCATCTGATGGAGGCAACATTAAATTCCCCTCCCACTTTTTGCTCTCTCTTGTAATTGTTTCTTGTTTCTCTTCCATCACCAACCTCTGATTTTTGAGTCTTGTCTGCAGAGACTTGAGAGACTTGAGTGCTGAGGTTTTTTAATGATGTTTTGCCTTTTGTTGTGTCACTTCTTATCTATGTAGTTTGTATAAATAACGAGTTTTAATTTTATATATGTTTCCTTTATTATTCAGGCTTGATTATGCCATAGAAACCTACTGATTAATCTAAATTTTCTGAGCTATGAAACAAAACTATGTATGATTCATTAGTTCAACAGCTAATTGAAACTGGGTTCAATTTTCTTTAATTTACAAAGCATAGAGCATACGTATTTTCTTAATGATACAGTAATCATGATTCATATAATGTATTAATCTACTAATGTAACTTACATTGCTTATTGTGGGGAATTGGGTATCTCGAACTGGGAGGAGGAATAAATATGAGTCGTTAAGTTCTTGCTGAATAATCCTATAGTCCCACATCTTGGGGATCAGAATGTGCGGGTGATGCATTGGGCTATAAAAGAGAAGGGAGTACAACAATTCCAATATACTTACCTGGACGGGGTGAATGGGCGATCAAGAAGGCCCATGGCCTAGGCTGGTGACTTCCATTGCACTTCGGAAGGGTGCCCGCCTAAGGTCTACCCAAGTGGTGGAGCCTACGTCATAATTTGTGGCAGTGGGGGCCTGCGTTCGCGCGGCCCCTTCCAATACAGTTCAAAATTGTTCGGGCCTTAGTTCTTTGGGCCTGCTCGTTGTTCTATGCGGTTCTACTAAATCGAAAAGAATACACTGGTAAAGGAAGATAGAGAAATGTATATTAAAATATAAGGTTACATGTGGATTTATTTTAGGAAATTATTTAATTTAATTAATTAATTAAAATTTAAATGTGAAAACAACCCAATCACGCAAAGTTTTAAAAACACAACTAAATGGGACTGTTTTTAAATAAAAAAAATTATTATTTTCAAAAAGAAAATAGAAGAGTATTGTTTATCAGGATATAATTTTTTTTTAAAATTGAATAAACACGATAATTTTTTTAAATTGAATAAATATAATTAATTATACGAAAGTAATAATAGGAATATACGAAAGTAATAATAGGAATATACTTATTTTTAGGGCAAAAAATTAAAATAAACCAAGGGAAGTTGCAATAACCTACTAAATGAGCCAAAGTGAAATTCGTTTCAGCAATGAGCCAAATCCTATATATATAATTCGAACCAGGGTGGTTCGAATTCCATTCATGAATAATTCGAACCAGGGTGGTTCGAATTACTAAGAGAGAAGTTGATTCAAGTAAATCGAACCAGGGTGGTTCGAATTACAGGGGAGGAAACTGCAGCACATAATTCGAACCAAGCTGGTTCGAATTATATGGGGAGACGCTGCATAAAGTAATTCGAACCAGGCTGGTTCGAATTACACAAACCGAATTCGAACCAGTCCGGTTTGATTTAGTGGTAGACAGTGCAGTATATATATGGTTGTAAACGTGAGTTGCTTTCATAGAGGGTGTAAGATGGCTAGTGAGGAGAGTTTTGTGGTTTTGGTTCACCACAGAGGATCCATTAAGAAGAAAACTCGCTCCGGTGTGAAGTTTACAGATAAGGATCCTCTCTGTATTGTCGTGAAACCAACGACGAGCTATGATGACCTTGTTAGATCTGTGCTGATGAAACTTGGTCTGGAAGGTGCGAAGCGAGTGAAGAAATTTTTCTATCGCATTCCAATCACTGTCTTGCAGGATACCGTGAAGTATGATTGCTTCACGATTGGTAGTGATGAGGACCTGCAAGTCATGTTTCTATGTCGGAGGCAGTTTTCCGAGGTGAGGACACCAGAGTTGTTGACAAAGCTGGTTGATGTGGTATTCAGCTCAGGGGGTTCGAACCGAAATGCCACCACTGAAGCCGCGGCAGCCGGTTCCAGTTCCAGGCCTGCCGTTGCTTCTTCGTCCGTCCCTGTGTACGAGCCAGCGGTCTCCGTCAGCATCAAGGTGCTCCTAAATGCCACGGCAGCACACTTCGGGTTTAGGCCGAATTATAGGAGGGTCTGGATGGCGAAGCAGAAGGCAATAGCCCTCGTATACGGTGACTGGGATGAGTCATACAACGAGCTCCCCAGGTGGGTTTTGGGATTCCAGTTGACGATGTCCGGTACTGTTGCAATCCTACGGACGAGCCCCGTTCGAGTTAGTGGACAAGTAGACGAGTCTCAAGCTTTTTTCCACAGACTTTTCTGGACGTTTCCACCGCTCGCGTGACGAGGGACGGAGATTCGGTCACATGACGACGAATATCTCGGAGTGTGTGAACTCAATCCTGAAGGGTGTCAGAAACCTCCCTGTATGCTCTTTGGTGAAGGCAACATATGGAAGGCTTGCGGAACTCTTTGTTCGCAAGGGGAGAGAGGCTGAGGCCCAGATGGGAACCGGACAGCAATTCACTCAGTACTTGGTGAAGTGTATAGAGGCCAACTTGAAGACCGCGAGGTGCTTCACGGTGACTTTGTATGACCGGGATAACTCCGAGTTCACCGTAGCCGAGACCACTCCGACGGGCTCTTTCTCATTGGGTACCTACAGAGTATCGCTTGCCTCTCGGACCTGTGACTGCGGGTACTTCCAAGCGCTTCATTTCCCGTCCCAGCACGCACTTGCATGCCGCGCCTACTCACGGGTTACCTGGTCCTCTTATGTTCACAGCGTGTATCAGATTAGTTCAGTGTTCAGTGTGTACGAGATGGGATTCACACCGCCGATACCGGAGGGCTACTGGCCACCTTACGACGGGCCCACCATGATTCCGGACCCTGCCAAGAGGCGTGCGAGAGAGGGTCGTCCGAGATCCACTAGGATACGGACGAATATGGACGAGGCAGATCCGAACCGGCCAAAGAGGTGTGGCCTTTGTCGCCAACCCGGACACACCCGGCGGAGTTGCCCACAGCTTGGAGGACCGTCTCAAACGGGGGGCTAGTAGTAGCGATGTTGTTAGTGTTAGTGCTTATTGATTTTTATTTTTCCTGTTACATGTTATGTTAGAGGACTTATGTAATCTGTTGATCTTTTTACCTTCTAGTAATGAAAAAGTTGCATCTGAATTTGAATATAGCTAGAAATCCCATAAATGCAAAAGTTGATAACTAAAGTGTTATATGATTCAATGATAATACATATTCACTAATCCACTAGGTAAATACCAGATTTTTAAGTACAATAAGATGAAGAAACAACAAGGAAAAATAGCTCTAAAGTAACAACAGTAATCCACATGTGTCAGGTACATGAATGAACCCTAACGTCCAAAATACATGAAAAGTAAATCATCTAAACAAGTGGGAGCCTATCCCACAACGACGGGGTACCTGTGGCCTCTGACCTCTGCGGATAAACGGCTCCTCATCCTCTATCTCATCTGCGTCCTCATGCGGGGCAGGCTGTGCGGGTGGCGTAAAATGGACAGGCGCGGCAGACGGCCCGGCGACAGACTGTGATGCAGCGATGTAGGCGGAATGTGGGGTACCTCCCAAACCAAACTGATCATCAACAGGTGTCGTAGCAGGCTCGTTCAGATCAAAATTTTACAGGAATAAGCCAAAACGAAATCTGCTTCATAAATCGACCAATGCATGTTTATATGTAGTTCGAATCAGCTAAATTCGAACTCCATTTCTACATAATTCGAACCAGCTGGGTTCGAATTATACACAAACACACGCACACACTAATTCGAACCAGCTAAGTTCGAATTACACACAGTAATTCATAGTATAATTCGAATTATGCTGTTAAAAAATTAATAATTTATTAAATAAATTATTAAAAAATTTATTAAAAAATTAATAATTTAAAAATTAAAAAAATATATATTTTATTTCATACGTTAAAAAAAAGCTAACAAAATATTTAATCCCTGGGTTGCCGACTGGATTTGGTTTTACAAAGCCATGTTCACCCAGGTAGGCGTTCGCATACCATTTTCCGACTACCAGATGGCGCTTCTTAGTCGGATATCCGTGTCGCCGTCGCAGCTCCATCCGAACAGTTGGGCTGCTATCCGCTGTTTCGAGATGGTGTGTGAATATCTCGAGCTGCCGGTGTCTGTGGATGTCTTTCTCTTTTTCTTCAACCTTACTAACCCTTCCAAGGAGGGGAAAGCGAGGAAATGGTTCTTGTCTTTCCGATCTGCCCAGGGTCGGAGGATATTTGGCTTGTTCGAGGACTCTTATCATGGGTTCAAGGATAAGTATTTCAAGGTCTGTCCCGTCAAAGGTCGCCATCCCTTTTGGTTGTCGTTGGAGGGGGAACGCCTCATCCCGACGTATTGGAGCTTCGGGGCAGGGTCCAACACCTTCATTAAGGTGACCTATAAGGGGACGTCTGTCGTAAATAAGAGAATTGCCGATGTGTTGTGGGCGGTCTTTGGAAAGAACCACGTGAACCCCCACCTCCTTATGGGTGAACGAGAGGTCGCCAGGAGTTATATTTGTGAGCTGTTTTGTCTATACTTTGGCATTGTTTATCATTTTATTTGTCATCGCTGACTTCACGACTGACGTACTTGTTTGTCTGTTGTAGTGGAGATGTCTGCTTCGGTAACTGGGCTTGAAGGTCTAGTTAAGACCTTCTTGGAGGATAGCGACGAGGAGAAGGCTAACGAGAAAGTTGCCGGGAAGCCGGAAGACCCTACCGAGGGGAAGAAGGATCAAGCCGTACCTTCACCTCGGGACACCGAGATGTCCGACAAGAATTCTGCCAGGATGCAGTCTTCTCCTATTCACGAGGAGACGGCCGGTATTGGGCAGTCGTGCTCTACCCATCGGGAGTATGATGATCTGAAGCTTGTCCCTACCCCCAAGAGGCAAAGGGCATCCCCCAGCCCGGAAGGAACTCTCACTGTGATGGAGAGGAATTTCGATGCTGGGGCCTTTATTGACAATCAGCTGATTCCCGGTACGGAGGATCACTTTCTCAGTACTGAACTCGCGAGGCAGGCGAGGTGGATGTACCTCACCCTTCTCCGCGGAGCGGTGATATCTCGGAAGGCCGAGTTTGAGTTGTCGGGCATGCAGGCGTTGCAAAGGAAGCTCGATACTGCTGCCCAGGCCAACAACGAATTCAAGGTCCAGGTCGAAAAGCTCCAGGAACAACTGTCTGCCGCGGAGAAGGGGCGCAAGGATGCCGAGGAGAAGGCTGCGTCCTTTGAGGAAAAAATGAAGGTCTCCGATGCCACCGTTTCCCGTTTAACCGAGCGGGAGATGACTCTAGAGAGCCAGCTTAACGCCGCACAAGGTTGGGTGGTCGCTATGGAGAAGGAGCGTGACGCGGCCGTCTCGTCGGCTGAGGCTGCGCGAGCTAAGGTCGAAGAGCTGAAAAGGAAACATAGGGCGGTCAGGGAGCAGGGGAAGGATGCGATCTTTATGACTGAAGAGGCTCTCAAGGCCCAGGTGAAGATCGTGGTCTCAGACTTCGAAACGTCGGCTATTGGTGTCTTCAAAACAATTCAGGACGGCAAGATTGTTGACATGCCCCGAAAGTGAACTCTTGTAACTTGCGCTTTTTGTGTGGATTTGTAGAACACTTGTTGAGACCGTTTACTTTCGTTATATTTAAGTGGTCGCCTGGTCGGCTTATAATTATCGCCTTTATCTTGCTGTTTAGTAGTGCTTTTTGTTTTGTTACCGTTTTTTCAGTGTGGACTTATTGCTTGTGTCCGTTTTGCCGTTTGTGTTGGTAACTTGGTTAAAACCGTTTTGGTCTTATTATCGCGGCCATTTGTTATGGCTATGATTCGATTGGCTCCCGGGGTGATCAGTCCCGGGTTGCCATTGAAGAACGCGATGGATACATATTGAGGAATAGTAGATGGGAGAATTCAGACAAGTAAACATTAATCGTCAGCTAAACAAGTTTATGAACATAGTAGGCGCTTAATAAAAGTAAATCACTGGAGATTAAAAGGTTATCTGGCTCGTCAGGCCGTTTAACCGGTGTACCCAAGCTACGAATAGAATCTCCTCAGGTTACCTGCATTCCATGTTCTTGGGATTTCTTTGCCGTCGAGTCTCTCCAATTTGTAGGCGCCTTTGCCAAGCACTTCTCTGATTCTGTAGGGACCTTCCCAGTTTTCCGCCAGCTTTCCTTCTCCTGGGGTTGGTAGCCCGACGTTATTTCGTCGCAGGACGAGGTCTCTTTCCTCAAACTCCCTTCTGAGGACCTTGGTATTGTAACGTAGGGCTATCCTTTGTTTCAGTGCTACCTCCGACTAGTGGGCCATCTCTCTGACCTCGTCCACCAGGTCTTTCTCCACCGCTTCTTCTACTCCCGTCAAAAGTAGTCGCGGGCTTGATAAACCACAATTTCATGGTTTATCTTGTGCTCAATTGAGTGGTTTTTATCAACTCTTTACCCACTTATTCATACTATTTGCATGAGTTTACATTCTCCTTCCTGATTTTGTGCTATGATTGAAAACATGCTTCTTTGGCCTTAAGTTCCCTATGTTTAATCCTCTCTTATTACCATTAGATGCCTTGATATGTGTGTTAAGTGATTTCAGAGATTACAGGGCAGGAATGACTCAGAGGATAGAAAGGAAGCATGCAAAAGTGGAAGGAATACAAGAAGTTGGAGGAACTGCTAAAGCTGTTCAGCCTGACCTCCTGGCACTCAAATGACCATAACTTAAGCTACAGAGGTAAAAATGACGTGGTTCTAGTTGCGTTGGAAAGCTAACGTCCGGGGCTTCACAACGATATATAATTTGCCATAGCTTCTCCGAAGCCAGACGACGCAAACACGTGGATCACGCGGACGCGTGACCTGGCAAAACCCCAATCCACGCTAACGCATGGACGACGCTTCCGCGTCACTTTCCCGCGACCTGTACGTACCGGAATACATTGGGGGCGATTTCTGGGCTGTTTTTGACCCAGTTTTCGGCCCGAAAAACACATATTAGAGGCTATAAAGTGGGAGAATGCATCCATTCATCATCATCAACTCATAATTCATAACTTTTAGTTTTAGATGTAGTTTTTAGAGAGAGAGGTTCTCTCCTCTCTCTTAGGATTTAGTTTTAGGATTTAGGATTATTTCTTCATCTCAGGTTCAATGTTCCTCTTATTTATTTTCTACTTTTATTATATACTTTTAATTATTATTTATCTTTTCAATTTGGCTTATGCTACATTCATGTTATGATTTTCTTAATTAATATTATTTGAGGTATTTCAGATTTAAGATTGCTTTGCTTTATTTATATTGATGCTTTTAATTTAATTTAGATATTTTCTTCCTTTTGGCTTGGGTTAAGTAATTGGTAACGCTTGAGCTGTCAAATAAAGCAGTGGTTGAAATTGGGAGTTGCTCCAATAACTCTAGTCTTTCCATAGGAATTGACTAGGACCTGAGGATTAAGCTAATTAATCCACTTGATTTACCTTCATAGTTAGAGGTTAACAAAGTGGGATTAAAATCCAATTCTCATCACAATTGATAAGGATAGGACTTCCAATTCTAATACCTTGCCAAGAGTTTATTTTATTATTACTATTTTATTTTTCTTATCATTTAACATACTTCTTCCTTACTTTCAAAACCCCCAATTTACAAGACTCATAACCAATAATAAGAACACCTCCCTGCAATTCCTTGAGAAGATGACCCGAGGTTTAAATACTCGGTTATCAATTTTAAAAAGGGGTTTGTTACTTGTGACAACCAAAACATTTGTAAGAAAGGTTGATTGCTTGGTTTAATAACTATGCTTACAATGAGTATTTATTATAACTTCTAAACCATCAATCTTCAGTTCTTTCAAAATGGCGCCGTTGCTGGGGAATTGCAAACCTGTGCCTTATTATTGGTTATTGTAAATATTTTTCTTTTACTTGTTCATAAATTAAGAGGTTATTGGTTTTTATTTAGTTATTAAAAAAAATTTTTTTTTCAAAAATTTTTCAAAAAATTAGTTATCTTATCTTATTTCAAAAATCAAATTTCAAAATTCAAATTTAAAAAATTTAAAATTCAAATTTCAAAACTTCAAATTTCAAATTTCAAAAATTTAGTTTTCAAATTCAAAATTTAAATAACCTTTTAATTTAAAATTTGTTTTTATTTTGGTTTTTAATTTTTATTTGCTATTATGAATTCTCACCCCCATCGCTTTGAGTTTGGTTCCAATGCTGTTGCAAGGAATGGAAATTATAACAGGAACATGCATCAAAGTCAAAACAATCAGAGATGGAAGGAGCCAAGAGGATCTGATCAACCCTTTAGGCAACAACACCTTCCAGGATACCATGGACAAAGACCATCCTACAATGCATGCCAAGAAAATAGATATGGTGGACCCCCTTATAGTTACCAGCAAGCTCCATCATATGCCAATGAACCACCTCCTCAAAATAGCTTTGGACCACCATACTCACAAGTCCCTTACCACCAGACACCCTCATATGATCCTAACCCTTATCCACTATACCAACCACCTTATGAGCCATATGAACTATATCAAGAACCACCACTTCCCTATGTACCATGTCCATATCCATCACCTCAAGACTCAACAGAGCATTTCATGGAAGCAATGGAAAGACTTAATGCAACCCTTCGCCAATTGGACCAAGCAATAAATCAGTTACCTTCCAAACTTTCGGACATTCAGGGAACCCCCATGGCTTCATGTGGGCAATCTAGTGAAGAACGTAGCATGAAGGAGATACTAGAAACTCCAGTGGATAGTAAGGAGCATGACTTTGTACTGGAATAAGTAGAGAAAGCCAAAATTATCAAAGAAGAAGAATTGGTTGCAGACTTAGGAGATGCAAAACCTCCATGGAAAAGTCAAGTTATAGAGCCTCCTTCAAAGACGTTTGAAATTGATGTTGAGGAGGGTGTACAACCTCCAAGGCATATCATGGCTAAAGACTTTGAGGAGGTTAACCAAGAGATGGAGATTCAAGAAGGAGAAGCACAACCTCCTATGCCTTTGGTAAGTAGTGCAGAAGAGACTGAATTGGAAGAAATCTACCAAGATGAAGAGGTTGAAATTAAAGAAGTTTGCAAAGAGGTGGAAGTTGTCAGAGAAGAGCACAAGGGAGTGGAGCTTGCAATTTTGTTAAAAATACCTCCCCCTAAGTTGCCATCATCCTTCACAACATTCAAGTGGGTAAAATTCATATCCCTTAGCTTTCTAATTCCACTTGAATATGGGCTACTGGAGACGGATGGTCAACTTAGAGCTCTTTGTGGCATAAAGAGTAAGAGAAAGATGGTTAATGGTAAGAATTGTCCTGCAAGGTTCATTATGGTTGGAAGCTTTAAGTTTAAACGCAAATGTTGGTGTAAAGCTCAACTGAATGGGTCTAGGAAGTTGTTTGGCCGCTTTAGTGAGAATTCAAATTGCTTGCTATCCGGATGGAATCACGATGATCAACAAGAAGACGGGTGCAAAAGCAAGGTTTGGGACCCCGGAATTCATTCCAACAATCAACACTCTTGGGGCCTTGTCACTTGCTTTAACCTGCTTGAAGGCTCTCTGTGCCTAGTTTGGGATCCCGGAGGCCATTCGAATCACAAACGTTGGTGGAGATTCCTGGATGAATTCAAGAACAAGCCACCATAACAGGGAGCTCACCAAATGTCCAACTTAAGGACTTTAACTAAAAGTGCTAGGTGGGAGACAACCCACCATGGTATGATCGTTCCTTTTTCATTTTTTATTTAGTTTTATTTGTTTTTGAGTTTTATTTTATTTTATTGTATTGAACCTGGAATCATGCATAGCATTCATATTAAGCATTGCATTCTGCAATAAAAAAAATGGCACGTGACGCGACAGCGTCGCCGATGCATCCGCGTCACCAGTGCGTTTTGAAGAAAAGAGAATTGAACAGAGAGTCACGCGAGAGCGTGGTTGGAGGCGTGCCTTTGGCACAAATTGATCCACGCGACCGCGTCGCTGACGCGTCTGCGTCATGTGGGAAAAATGCCTCCCACGCGTCCGCGTCACCCATGCGAACGCGTGGCCCTGTGAAATCGACGTAAACGGGTGTATGGCAGAGAGTTGTGATGGAGTGGGGCTGGAACCATGCTAGAAGCACAAGCCCTACCACGCGAATGCGTGCCCCACGCGTTCGCGTCATTTTTAAAAGAAAGGCTATTCACGCGATCGCGTCACCCCAGATATTTGGCAATATGAGCTTCAAACAGAGAGTTGCGCGACCGCGAGGCTGCCCTCGCGCTAATGGCACAGATCGATCCACACGACCGCATGGATGACGCGTCCGCTTCATTTCATAGAAGCACTATCCGCGCGAATGCGTGACCCACGCGTCCGTGTCAAAAGCGGCGCACAACTTATCCAGATCAGCCAAATATCTTACTTTTCTTCCCCAATCCTAATTTTTCTTCTCCTTTCTTACTTTCTTCTTCTTCATCTTTTTAACTTCTTATCCCTCTTATCTTTCATTTTATTTTACTTAATTTATTTGCATATTTCATTCATTGCATCTTAATTTTGTGCATATTTTTATTTTCTTTTCTAAATTCATTATTTTTTCTTTGGTGTTAAATTTTCTTATTCAACTGTTACATCTTTTCTTGAATTATTCTGATGCTTCATGACTTGTTTTATTCTGATTAGGTATTTTCAATTATATGTCAATGCTAATTTTTATAATACTGGTATTCCTTTTGCATTGACATGAATTTATATTGTCTTTTCTTACCCACTCTCTCCCTCATTGTTGCAAATTTTTGCACTCCTGATTTGCTATGTACTTCTACTGTTTTCTCACTTGCATGTTGTAGCTACCATGTAATTGAGAGCCTCATTATTTAGCATTAACCCAACCATATTTTATTTTATCTTTATTTCTGGGTTACTATTCCTCTTTTTTCTCTTCTTTCAGGTTGGCCACCGAAGACGGAAAAAGGGAGAAACTTCTAAAAGGGGAGACAAACAAGTCCATCTACACAATCCTTGAAGAAAAGCATCAGTTGGAACAACCCGTCCACCTGCACATCTCAGCATGCACCGAGGACGGTGCAACCTTTAAGTGTGGGGAGGTCGATACCGATCTCCATGGGTTAGCTATTTTCTTCTTTCCAACACCATTGTTTTATTTTCTTTATTAGTTCATTGTTGCATTGCATAATAGATTGCATGTGTAATTGATTGTTTGCATTTAAATACTACTTGGTTGAAAAATAATAAGTTTCTTTCTAGGACCCTATTTTTGAGAAAAAAAATTTCACTAATTTTAAAAAAAAAATTAAAATTTTCTGTGTTAAATTTGTTTGAAGTTGTATTTGGAACATGGTTTTTGAGCCAAAGAACACACAACTTGTGAGATTTTGAGCTTATTTACATGGTTACATTATTTAACCATAAATTTTTATTCTTGTGTGTTTTCTTCTCTATAATTGCAATCTTTGCTTTGTTCCATTCTATATGTTCATTATTTAGTGTATTTACATGCTTGCATATGATTGAGGCCATTACTTGTTATTAGCTCACTTATCCCAAATAAGCCTACCTTTTACATCACCCTTGTTAGCCACCTTGAGCCTTTTATCTCCATTTATTCTGTTCTATAACCACATCACTAGTCTTAAGCAGAAAAATAATTAAATATCCCAATTGAATCTTTGGTTAGCTTAAGATAGGGATTGTGTAACAATTAAGTGTGGGGAAACTGTGGGAACATGGGTAAATAAGGGAATGTGTTATGTTTTTACTTCGATAAAATATTAGGAATTTAGGTACCTACTCATGTGAAACTATAAAAAAAAAATTAAAAATCCATGTGCATTGATAAGCTATGTTTATTTTCATGTTCAAAAAAAAAGAGTTAAAAAAAAACCCAAAAAGAAAAAAAATTATTCAATAAATAAGTAAATAAATAAGGGGACAAAATTATCCCAATGCTAAGCTTAATAATAAAAGATCAATGCACATGTGATAAATTAAAAAGAAAAGTTGATACATGAGTATGTGATGCAAAAGTGGAAATTTTGGGTAGCTAGGCATAAATTAGAATTATATAGAGTATATGTATGTTAAGGTTAATTAAAGATTCAATTTATAGCTCACTTAGCCATATATATATATATATATATATACCCTCACCCTTACCTTAGCCCCATTACAACCTTGAAAAGACCTCATGATGTTTCCATTGGTACATTAAATTTTTGTTGATTGGTTAGATGAAGAACAAAGTTTAGAAAGCAAGACTAGAGAAGAGTAGAGTGATTAACCCTAGACACTTGAGAGTTAGAGTGATATACACTACCAGTAAGGGTTCAGTGCTTAAATCTATGTTCCCTGCTTTCATGAGCTATCTTCTTACAAGTTTATTTGCTTTTTATTGTATGATTTGAATTAGTGAAATCTGATTTGTATTTTTGTCTTGAAGAGCTTATTTACTTTTAACCAAGTAGGTAGAAATATTTTGCATATAGTTGCATTCATACAGATAGGTTGCATTTCATACATTCTATCATTCTTCTTCACTCCTTTATAGCTTCTCTTGAGCTTAGCATGAGGACATGCTAATGTTTAAGTGTGGGGAGGTTGATAAACCACTATTTCATGGTTTATCTTGTGCTCAATTGAGTGGTTTTTATCAACTCTTTACCCACTTATTCATACTATTTGCATGAGTTTACATTCTCCTTCCTGATTTTGTGCTATGATTGAAAACATGCTTCTTTGGCCTTAAGTTCCCTATGTTTAATCCTCTCTTATTATCATTAGATGCCTTGATATGTGTGTTAAGTGATTTCAGAGATTACAGGATAGGAATGGCTCAGAGGATAGAAAGTAGAAAGGAAGCATGCAAAAGTGGAAGGAATACAAGAAGTTGGAAGAACTGCTAAAGCTGTTCAGCTTGACCTCCTGGCACTCAAACGACCATAACTTGAGCTACAGAGGTCCAAATAATGCGGTTCTACTTGCGTTGGAAAGCTAACGTCCGGGGCTTCGCAATGATATATAATTTGCCATAACTTCTCTGAAGCCAAGTGACGAAAACGCGTGAATTACGCGGACGCGTGACCTGGAAAAACCCCAATCCACGCTAACGCGTGGACGACGCTTCCGTGTCACTTTCCCGCGACCTGTATGTACCAGAATACGTTGGGGGCGATTTTTGGGCTGTTTTTGACCCAGTTGTCGGCCCGAAAAACACAGATTAGAGGCTATAAAGTGGGGGAATGCATCCATTCATCATCATCAACTCATAATTCATAATTTTTAGTTTTAGATGTAGTTTTTAGAGAGAGAGGTTATCTCCTCTCTATTAGGATTTAGTTTTAGGATTTAGGATTATTTCTTCTTCATCTCAGGTTCAATGTTCCTCTTATTTATTTTCTACTTTTGTTATATACTTTTAATTATTATTTATCTTTTCAATTTGGCTTATGCTACATTCATGTTATGATTTTCTTAATTAATATTATTTGAGGTATTTCAGATTTAAGATTGCTTTGCTTTATTTACATTGATGCTTTTAATTTAATTTAGATATTTTCTCCCTTTTAGCTTGGGTTAAGTAATTGGTAACGCTTGAGCTGTCAAATAAAGCAGTGGTTGAAATTGGGAGTTGCTCCAATAACTCTAGTCTTTCCATAGGAATTGACTAGGACCTGAGGATTAAGCTAATTAATCCACTTGGTTTGCCTTCATAGTTAGAGGTTAACAAAGTGGGATTAAAATCCAATTCTCATCACAATTGATAAGGATAGGACTTCCAATTCTAATACCTTGCCAAGAGTTTATTTTATTATTACTATTTTATTTTTCTTATCATTTAACATACTTCTTCCTTACTTTCAAAACCCCCAATTTACAAGACTCATAACCAATAATAAGAACACCTCCCTGCAATTCCTTGAGAAGATGACCCGAGGTTTAAATACTCGGTTATCAATTTTAAAAAGGGGTTTGTTACTTGTGACAACCAAAACTTTTGTAAGAAAGGTTGATTGCTTGGTTTAGTAACTATACTTACAACGAGTATTTATTATAACTTCTAAACCATCAATCTTCAGTTCTTTCAGGGCTCGGCTTGCCAATCTCCACAGGTATCACCGCGTCGACCCCGTATGTTAGGCGAAAGGGGGTTTCCCTTGTGAAGCTTTGCTCGGTTGCGCCTTTTTTGCTATCTAAACGCTTCTTGAGGCCTAGCAGGATGACTTTATTTGCGGACTCCACTTGTCCATTTGTCTGGGGATGTTCTACCGAGGAGAACTTTTGTTTTATCCCCAGGCCGATGAGAAACTCAGCAAACTTCTTGTCAGTGAATTGCGTCCCATTATCTGAAATGACGATTTTTGGGATGCCGAACCGGGTTATTACCTGCCTCCACATGAACTTTCTACAATTAGATGAGGATATACTGGCCAGCGGTTCGGCTTCTATCCATTTGGTGTAATAGTCCACAGCAACGATGAGATGTTTGACTTGTCCTGGACCAACCGGGAAGGGTCCCAAGAGGTCGACTCCCCATTGTACGAAAGGTCGGGAGGACGTCAGTAGACTTAGTTCAGAAGCTGGTGCTCTGTGGAAGTTGGCATTCTCTTGACATTTGGCGCATTTTTTACGAATTCTTTGGAGTTTCTCATCATTGATGGCCAGTAATATCCAGCTTGAATGAGCTTCCTTGCTAAAGCTTTGCCCCCGATATGGTGGCCGCAGCATCCCTC
>NC_029794.2:12640362-12688768 GCF_000816755.2 Arachis ipaensis | reverse complement strand
GGTTCAGCCTCTATCCATTTGGTGTAGTAGTCGACGACAACTATGAGGTACTTGACTTGCCCTGGGCCAACCGGGAAGGGTCCTAAGAGGTCGACTCCCCATTCTGCAAAAGGTCGGGAAGACGTCAGTAGGTTCAGCTCGGAAGCTGGCGCTCTGTGGAAGTTGGCGTTCTGTTGACACTTGGCGCATTTTTTCACGAATCCTCTGGAGTCATTCATCATTGATGGCCAGCAATACCCAACTCAGATGAGCTTCCTTACTAGGGCTTTGCCCCCGATATGGTGGCCGCAGCATCCCTCATGGACTTCTCTGAGCACGTAGTCCGTCTGGTCGGGGTGTAGGCACTTCAGCAAAGGTTGGCTTAGTCCCTTTTTGAATAGCTGGTCCTGTATGACCGTGTACTTGGCAGCCTCCCTTCTCAACGCTTTGGCTTCCTTCCCATCCCCAGGGAGTTTGCCGTTTTTCAAGAAATCGGTGATGGGGTCCATCCAAGAAGGGCTCATCTTGGTCAGGTGTAGAGCAACTGCGGGCTCTTTTGTGATGCCTTGAATGAGGGAGCGGTTGCCGGTTCCAGGTTTTGTGCTTGCCAACTTGGATAGGAGGTCTACTCGTGTGTTCCTTTCCCTTGGGACGTGTTGGACCGTGACCTCCTCAAATTGTTTGCTCATCTCTTTGACCCATTCCAAGTATTTTTGTAGCAGCGAGTCTCTGGCTTGGTAGCTTCCATTTACTTGCGCGGTGACGACCTGCGAGTCGCTGCATACTTCCAACCTTGTGGCCCTGACTTCCCGAGCTAGAACCAAGCCCCCCAGAAGGGCTTCGTATTCTGCTTGGTTGTTTGATACGGAAAACTCAAACTTAACCGATTGTTCATAAATGACTCCGGCCGGGCTTTCTAGGATGATCCCAGCGCCCCCGGACGTCTGGTTGGAAGCTCCGTCCACATGGAGTTTCCACCGTGTGTCCGTGTCCTTGGTTGGGTTTCCGGATACTTTCACTAGGAAGTCCGCCATTGCTTGTGCCTTAATCGCATGTCGGGGTTCGTAGCTCAGATCGTATTGGGACAGCTCGATGGCCCAGGTAATCATCCTCCCCGCCAAATCAGGTTTTTGGAGCACCTAATGGATCCCCTGGTCCGTTCTCACGATCACCTGGTGACCCTGGAAGTATTGTCGTAGTCTGCAGGAAGAGATCAAGAGCGCTAGTGCCAGTTTCTCTAGCTTGCTGTACCTAAGTTCTGCCCCTTGCAGCGCTCTACTCACAAAGTAAATCGGTTGCTGGGCCTTCCCTTCTTCTCGCACCAGCACCACTGCAAGCGCTCCTTCTGTTAGGGCTAGGTATAGGTAGAGTGGTTCTCCGGCTCTGGGTTTCCCGAGTACAGGGGGTGCTGCTAGGATTTCTTTGAAGTGGTTGAATGCCTCCTCGCACGCCGGAGTCCATTCAAACGCTATTCCCTTCTTCATCAGGTTGAAGAAGGGTAAGGCCTTTGCTGCCGATGCACCGAGGAATCGGGACAGCGCGGTGAGCCTTCCCGCCAGCCGCTGAACGTCTTTGATGCAACCCGGGCTCCTCATCTGGAGTATCGCTTGGCACTTTTCGGGGTTGGCTTCCACTCCCCTTTGGGTTATCATGAACCCTAGGAACTTTCCAGCCTCCATGGCAAAGGCGCACTTAAGTGGGTTGAGCCTCATGCCGTGTTGTCGGAGGGATGCGAACACGTTTTCTAGGTCGCTTATGAGGTCATCAGGTCGGGTGATTTTTGCAAGGATATCGTCCACATAGACTTCCACCGTCTTCCCGATAAGATCGCTGAATATTTTGTTCATCAACCTCTGGTACGTTGCCCCCGCGTTTTTCAGACCAAAAGGCATCACCTTGTAGCAGTAGGTCCCTCCCGGCGTTATGAACGCCGTTTTATCCTCATCTGGCCGGTGCATCGGTATTTGGTTGTAGCCGGAGTAGGCGTCCATAAAGCTCAGATACCGGTACCCCGCGGCCGTGTCAACGAGTGCATCAATGTTGGGGAGAGGGTAGCAGTCCTTGGGACATGCCTTGTTGAGATCAGAGTAGTCCACACACATCCTCCGTCTCCCATTGTGCTTTTTTACCAGGACCACATTTGACAACCAGGTAGAATAGTCTAGTTCCCAGATGAACCCTGCTTCAAGGAGGCTGGCCGTTTGTCTGGCCACTTCCTCTGCCCTTTCCTGAGACATTTTTCTTCTCCTTTGAGCCACTGATTTGGCTTCCGGCCTGATGGCTAGGTGATGTGACATGAGTCCGGAGTCTATCCCCGGCATATCGGCAGGTGTCCAGGCAAACAAATCGCCATTGGCTCTGATCATTTCCATCAAGGGTTTTTTTAATTCATGGGGGAGGTTCCTATTCACGAACGTGAACTTTTTCTCCGTGTTCCCGACCCTAAACTTTTCCAGGTCCCCTTCTGGTTCGGGCCTGAGCTTGTCGTCAATTCTGGCATCCAAGTCGGCGAGAAATACCCCCGATGCTTCCCTAGATTTCTTCCTTAACGAGAGACTGGCGTTGTCGCAAGCGACTGCTGTTTCCAGGTCTCCCTTCACAGATCCTACTGACCCTTCTTCAGTTATGAACTTCATTACCGACATCCTTGTGCTGATGACTCCTCCTAGGTCGTTGATGGTTTTTCTCCCCAGGATGATGTTGTAGGCGGTGGAGTCTCGTAGGACCACAAACTCGGCCATTATCGTTCTTCTCCCTTGGCCTTGTCCCAATGAGGTCGGTAGGGTGATTATGCCATCCGGCTTGATGAAGTGGTCGCCGAGCCTTACGACGCCGTGCTGGTGAGTTTGTAGGTCGGCGTCCCTTAGGCCTAAAGCGTCGAACACATTGCGGAACATGATGTTCGAGTCTGCCCCCATATCTACAAGGATTCGCTTGACGAGACCGGTTCCTAGTCTGGCCGTTATGACCATGGGAGGGCTTTCTCTGACCTCGTCGAACCATTGATCCGCCGGGCCGAATGAAATGGGTGGGTGCTTCCTCGCGCTTCGTGTAGAGGACGAGGAGACCGCCAGAACTTTGGCGTCTTTCCTATGCGCCGACCTTGATCTAGGTGCCGCATTCCTAGATGTTACCACGTTCACTATGGTGAGGCCTTGGCCGTCGCCCTCCAATTCTTGGCATCACTTTGCTGCCCGAGTCCTATCTTCGCCGTCATGGTCGCGATTCCATCTTCTCGGCTCTCTAATGAGGTGGGAGAATTCTGCTAGCTTTTCATCCCTGATCGCTTGTTCTAATGCATCCTTTAGGTCGAAGCAATCCTGTGTCTTGTGCCCATAGCCCTTGTGATAGTCGCAGTAGAGGCTTCGGTTTCCTCCTGTTCATTCCTTTAGTGGTCGGGGCTTCGACAAGATCCCCTTTTCGACGATTTGTTGATAAACTTCCATGATTGGTGCGGTGAGGGGAGTGTAATTGGTGAACTTCCCGACACGAGGAAATGGTCTGGGTGCCTTGCTCGGACCGCCGTCTCTGGCGTGTTCCTTTTGTCCTTCTCTGCTCCCGCGGTGCCGGTCTTGGTTGTAAGAGGGCTGCCGTTTTTTGGCAGCCACGACTTGGCTAACTTCTTTGTCGTTGATATACTCCTTGGCTACACATTGGATCTCCTGCATGGTCCACACCGACTTCGTGGTGAGGTGCTTTCTGAAATCCTCGTTTAGGAGCCCGTTTGTTAGGCACAAGCTTGCAACTGAGTCCGTCAGCCCGTCTATTTCTAGGCACTCGTCGTTAAATCGGTCTAGGTATTTCCTGGTCGGCTTCCCGGGTCGCTGGGCCACTCCAAGCAGGTTGATTGGGTGTTTTTCTTTTGCAATTCTAGTCGTGAATTGGGCTAGGAAGGTGTGGCTGATGTCCGCAAAACTGGTCACTGAGCCCTGCGGGAGGTTGTTGAACCACCGTATTGCAGGTCCCGCCAGGGTGACCGGGAAAGCGCGGCACCCTACCTCGTCTCCCACTCCCTCCAGGTTCATCCTGGCCTCAACGGCCGTGAGGTGTTCCAGCGGGTCTTGCGTTCCGTCATACCTCATGTCCGTTGGCTTGTCAAAGTGTTTTGGCAGCCGAACCTCGAGGATGGAACGATGAATTGGGGTCGCTCCCATTATCACGGGTCCCCGCGTTCTCGTTGTTCTCCCTTCGTCGTCCTCCTGACGAGTCTCCTCGTGGTTGCAATCCATGGTATGCCGCCTTTCGTGCCTGGCGTAGATGAGGGGGTCGTGGCGTCTTCTTGCGCGTCCTCTTTCCCCGGCGCTCTCAGATTCAGCCTGAGGGCTGGCTGTGCATTTGGAATGGCTCCTTGAGTGAGAACGAGAGTGGCTTTGTTCTGGAGTGTGCTGGTCGTGTTCCCGGTCTGCCAGCCAGCGTTCCAAGTCTTGCATCCTGTGGCGTAGTTCCTACATTATTCTGGCGTGGTTATCGCCAGTTCCCCCGAAAAGGCGTCTTTCGAGAGATCGGGTGGTACGTCTCGGAGGGGACCTTGTGCGCGGTCGGGGAGAAATCGCGGAGGGTTCCTCTCTGCGCTCGGTCTCGCGGCCTGTCTCTCCCGGGCCCAATACAACGTCCATCCAGGCGACTAGTTTCCCACAGACGGCGCCAATGTTCGGTAGGTCGGATACCGGACAGTTGGTTGATATCCTTATAAAAAAAAAGGGGAGTCATCTGGTCTCACGCTTCTGGGTTGAGGGTAGGTGAGGTCCCGAGCTCTTTGGATGTAGAGGGGGTGTCACCTGCAAAGACACTCTGGTGCTCAAGTCAGTGAAATGTGCAGGCGAGTAAAGGTTGGGTGGTATGTGACATACCTTGGGGGAAGGGCAGGTCCTTCCCTATTTATACCGTGTCAGAGGTGGGCCCTGCAAGGGCAGGCCCACCTTCTTCGAGACCTCCCTTGCACAGCTGTAGCGAAGCTGTCAGGGACGCGTGTTCGGGTTGGCAATCGGGCGCCTTGTTTCTAACCGTCTGGGTCGGGTGGCGCCCGGGTCGGGCCGACCCACATTCAGTTTGGGCCAGGCCGTAACAGTATAGAATAAAATATATTTTTAATTATTTTGTATGGAATAAAATATTTTCTTTCATTTCTAAATTATTATTGACTATGTAGAGTATTTTATTTAAAATTTGAGTACATGCATGTATTTATCTAAGTTATTAGAACATTACAAATTTTTATAGTACTCCTAACATTTTTTAAGCCATTTTTTAAAAATTATTTTGCATAGGATAAAATATTTTTTGTATTATAATTTAAATAAATTTATTAAAAAATTTATTAAAAAATATTCATGAGCTATTAAAAATGGACAGAAAAGTATTGTATGGAATTCGAATTGATAGCTCATTAATATTTTAAAGAAGTCTCGTAATTAAATATTTTGTTAGCTTTTTTTTAACGTATGAAATAAAATATATATATTTTTTAATTTTTAAATTATTAATTTTTTAATAAATTTTTTAATAATTTTTTTAATAAATTATTAATTTTTTAACAGCATAATTCGAATTATACCATGAATTACTGTGTGTGTAATTCGAACCTAGCTGGTTCGAATTAGTGTGTGCGTGTGTTTGTGTATAATTCGAACCCAGCTGGTTCAAATTATGTAGAAATGGAGTTCGAATTTAGCTGGTTCGAACTACATATAAACGTGCATTGGTGAATTTATGAAGCAGTTTTTATTTTGGCTGATTCATGTAAAATTTTGCTCCCCTTGACTTATTATTGTGATTTGTCCCTTTTTTTTATTGATGAAAAATGCCCAAGTAAAAGAGCCCCACCCATGAAGGGCATACCCGTAAATATCACCAAAGACGAAAGGGAACAAATCAAGTTGGTGGGCTTAAATCACATTTTTATTTGAAAAAGAAAGTTACAACAATGTTAAATAGATTGATAAAAGCCAATTGGACTGAACACACCAACAGAGGTAGAGATTTCTAATAACATAGAAAACTCTTCCAATAGTAGTAATCTACAGAGAAAACTACACCAATTTTATAATTTCAACTAAATTTTAGAAAAAAAAAGCTCACAAAAAATAGAACCCTAAACTCTGCAAGAAAGCCCCTCTGCTTATATAAATGCAAAAGTAATATTTTCATAAACAAATTATCCTCTTTATTTCTTTTTTTTTCCTTCTTTTACATTTGTGATGTATTTATATTAGTTTTTAATGATAAAGATTTTATAAAGTTAGCTATTTTGCACTAGAAAAAATAACTTTATATATTTATTTTACATATTTTTAATATGTATTTTTTATTCTAGCATATATTATAAAAGGGTAAATAATTGTTATATACACATAATATGATTAAATATTTAAGATTAACAAATTTATTTCTATAAAAATTAGTTTAACTGATTAATTATTAATACATTTTATCAAAAACGTAAGGAGCGTCACCATGGTGAACAAAAGAGAATCATAAAGTCTATTTGGTTTTTTGGTGTTTCTACAAAAAAAATTGGTGTTTCTTCTGAAACATGCTTTTTCATTAGGCCACTTGACTCCAGGATTTAGTTTTTTAGTCAAAATAATGTAATTGTGTGTGAGAGAGAGATAATTATGTATTCTGAAAATGATTTTAATATCAATACTTGAACCTTGTAAAGTTGACGAATTGATAGAAACAACACACTTCCAAGTTCCAACTGTTTATACCTTGAAATTGAAACCTGCCTCTACACTTCAAAATTTAACTTCATAGGACCATGTTTCTTGTAATTTATGCTCCTCCCAGCCAGGGGATTTAAATCCCTTTAACAAGAGACTATAAACTAATTATTCAATGGATTCCATAGAACATTGGTTATCAATTTCAATTTACTTACCTGAATGGAGTCAATGCGCGATCAAGATTCAAGAAGACCCATAGATTAGGCTGGTAACTTCCATTGCAGTTGGGAAGGGTGCTAGCATAAGATCTACCCTAAAAAATTTTTAAATTTAGCATATGTTGAGTCTTTTACATATCTTTTGGTATGTTTTTTTTTTTTAACTTTAAGCATGGGATATGTCAATGTTGGTGTTGTAATGTCTTGGAAAGCTTACAATTTTGTATAGCTAATTTATACAATCAATTTGTGAGATCCAACATCATTTTTGTAATCTCTTTTAACATCATTTTTGTAATCTCTTTTACTTAAAAAGGATCTCCTTTACTTGAAAAGGGGAAAATAGTTTTGGTTCCGGTTTATTTTCTTCTTTACTTTTTTTTAATTACAAAAAAGAAGTCTTTTTTTTTTTATTTCAACAACGACAGGTAAAGTATAGTATTTTTAGCACGAGTAAAGTCTACAAAATGATAATAATTTGTTTTGATGTACTTTTATTTTTATTATTATTAATAAATAAAAAATTGTGTTCACCAAAATAGAATTTAGAAGATATATTAAAAGTGGTCATTAGGGTTCTTAGTGCTCTTCTAGGATTTTAGTGTCCTTTATTAGAATTCTGATTAGCAAATAGAATGGATGATCTTAGGTCTGATCCTGAGCATCCTAAACATGAGAAAAAGAGCGAGGAGGAAGAGATTGTCATCCTTGATGAAGAAGACATCTCGGAAGGAGTACAAGCATGTACGAGGAGTCTTTCAAGAAGAATTTTTGCGGAAAGACCTTTTTCTGCTGGAATAATGGAAGGTGCCATGCATGCTATTTGGGGTAGACCTGAAGGATTCATAGTGGTGAGAAAAGGTAATAATCTATTTCAATTTTTATTTGAGAAAGAAATAGATATGCTGAGAATTGAAAGAGGCTCCTCATGGCTCTTTAAGAATTATATCCTACATGTTAAGCATTGGGAGGAGGACGAGGCCTCACGAGAAATAATGATCTCTGCAATCCTTATTTGGGTTCAATTCTGGGGTTTGCCAAAACAATTCAAAACCCTGGAGGTTGGATGTAAATTAGGTTCATCTCTGACATTGATTTTTTCGAGGTCAAAGACAAAAAATCTCGGATTATCAAAGCGAAGGTGGAACTGGAGGGTGATAAAAGCTAAGAGACAACATGAAATTGATGGGGCCAAATTAACAACCTCTAGAGATGGGTTTGAGGTATGAACGTATTGGTGTGTTTTGCAATTACTATACCTCTCTTGGACATGAGACAAGAAATTATCAATCATTATTGGAAGACTCATCTAAAAATTAGATTAAACAGGAGAGCATAGGGGATTAGGTCAAGACAGACCAGGTTGAAAGGAGAGTTGAAAGGCGAAAATATGATGATTCAAGAATAACTAGAGCTGATGGTCATTCTCCTGCACAACCAAGGAAGAAACTAGCCCCAATGTAGCTTCTAGAGAGCTTTTCAAGTTTGAGTATGGAGGACAAGAAGTAGCAACCAACCTCCAAGCAATTAATGGCAAATAGTTCTAACGTGCAGAAAGATAAAGATGCAGAAGTAGAGATTGCTAACACTAATTCAGGTGCTGATTCACTAAATGTTCTTAGACAGCTATCTATTCAAATGAATACTGAGGAATATGTAGCTATTTCTGAAAATAGAACAAAATGCAAAAATAAGAAAGTAAAACTGAAGCAGATAGCTAGAATAAGAGACAATATTATCAAGACTTATGTTGGCAATAAGAGAAACAATAGTGGAAAGGAGAATGAAGGAAGTTGGAAAAAAAAATATTTAGAGGACCATGAAGCTACTAAGCTGGAACTGTCGGGGGTTGGGGAGACCCCTGACAGTCCAGAATCTTAAAGGGATATGTCAATCCCACTCTCCTGCGAGATTGTGTTCATCTGTAAAACTAAAAACCAATCTCACATAGTAGAAAGAAAATTGAGAAGCTGCAGATTTGTGAATGGAAGATTAATAATCTAATTGGGACAGCGGGAGGAACAATTCTGGCCTGGAAAGAAGACCTAGATCTCGAAGTAATTGTTGTTGGAAATTACTATACAGCTGCAAAGGTAAATGACACATCTAATAACTCTTCATGGGGATTGGTGGGTGTTCACTTAAGCTGTTTGGATCATGAAAGGCTAACTCAATTCGAAGAGATCTTAACAGTTATTCAACAACTATCTGAAAATATCATTGTTTTTGGTGACTTTAATGCCATTATGAATCAATAAGAGAAGATGGGAGGAGACCTTAAATCCTGGGCTATTATGTCTGAGTTTTCTAATTTCACTGATGGAAATGGATTAATGGGCTTGGGCATGGTAGGGAGACCATTCACATGGTCAAATAAAAGAAGGGGTTCGGAGCATATTGCCGAGAGATTTGATAGAATGCTCGCTTCAGGGGGCTGGTTGAATATCTACTCTGCTGCTTCAGTGATTAAATTGATGAAAAATGGGTCTGATCACACGTCACTCCTCTTGGATACTAATCCTCAAATGGGAAAGTTCAAGAGAATATTCAAATTCCAAGATCGTTGGTGTGGAATGGAGGAAATAAGGAATGTCATCGCTGCTACTTGGAGCTTCAGGTTTGAGGGTTCAGCAATGTTTATTCTTGCCAGAGAGTTATCCATACTAATGGCCTCACTAACCTCAGTGCTGCTGCAACTAATACCTTCCAGAAAGTTGAGAAAAGCCCAAGGAGTTTGCTAACTTCTTCAACCAAGGCCAAGGGCCCACATCCAAGTACTTGAAGACTCAATTGAAGATCGCGCAAGTAGTATATATAGGAAGAGTTTTAAACTAGAAAGAAGGCTGGGACCTAGAGGGGACTCTGATAGCAGAGGCTCCGAATTAGATTTTCTTTTTTGCATTTAGTTTACATTTCATGTACTTTTTTTTTTGAGTTTCCAGAGCAATGATGAACTAAACCCCATATTATTAGGGGGATGAGCTCTGTTGTAATTCAAATGAATTAATGAAATTCTTCTTCTTCTCAATCCGCTTGTTGTAGCTAAGAGATAATTTCTGTGCTTAATCGATCTATTCACTACTAGGAGGGGGTTTAGATCCATTGAATTTCTATGTGAGCCTTGGAAGGGAAATCATAGAAATTAGTTTGAAGCTCTTTCTCTTACAACTCTCTTGATCAATAAACTCTTGGATTGAGTTGAGATCTTGAGAACTTGTGTGGCTCATGGATAAGAGAATTGAACTTAACCTCTTTTCATGACAATTAGATCAAGGAATTGGCAAATTGATTATGCTAAGAGAAATTGGGTCGCCAAGGAATTGGGGCTCAATTAATTACAATCCGCCATAGATCTACTTTATATGATTGAGAATGAAGTTGAGACCCATTGATTCATGATGGATTATGATATCTCCAACCCCTAATGAATCTCTCCCATTGTTATTCTTCACTTTAATTGCTTTGAGTTTCCTGCTTTCTTTGATTCTCAGCTCCCAAAACCCATTTACATTTCATGCAATTTACCTTTCATTGTCATTTACATTCCTTCTTTTTATTTCTTGTAATTTAAGTTTCAGCTCTTTTAATTTCTTGCCATTTAAGTTTTAGTTCTTTAGTTTCTTGCCATTTAAGTTTCTGCCATTTACATTTCACAATTTACTTTTAACACTTTAATTTCCAGCAATTTACTTTCTGTTAATCCAATTTCACCAAAAATCATCAATTATTAGCTTGACTAGATAAATCACCTAACTAAAGTTGCTTAATCCATCAATCTCTGTGGGATCGACCTCACTCAAAAGTGAGTTATTACTTGACGATTCGGTACACTTGCTGAAGGAATTTGTGTTGTGCAAATTTTCATCCATCAAGTTTTTGGCGCCGTTGTCCGGGATTGATTCAGATTGACAATGATTAAGTGGGTGATAGTCTAGTTTGAGCATTTTTTTTCTTTGTTTTCGTTTAAGCATACTAACTGTTTGACACATTATGTCTGCTAATTCTAACACACACTCTAGCAATAGAGTATTCAACTTGCTTTTGGTCTGTTTTTGTGTTGTGTATGCCAGGAGGGAGAAAGGCAACATTAACTTCCTTTGATTCTGAACCCGAAAGAACCTTCCTGAGACTTAGAAGAGAAGCTAGGGGGAAGAGAGTTGTTGGTGAAGAAGACTCAGAAGAGGACTTGAGAAGATCATCAAGTCCTCGGACTACTACTCTTCTTGTTGTTTTTCTTACTTTTTCATGGGTAATTAATTCTCTTTCAAAGGGTTAGGAGCTCTGTTTATATTTTCTATAGATAATTAATCTACGTTTTTTTTATTTCGAAGTCTTGCATTAATTTATTTCATGATTGAATTATTCGTTCTTCATTCGGATTAGTGGATCGAAAGATAAGCTAATTCTTCTTGGATTCTTTTATTATAATTGAAATTTTTGATATTTGGATCAAAGCTTGAAAACTCTTTCACATGACTATTTGAATTCGGCTAGAAATAGTGGTTCAATTAGTGTGCGATACATACATGATGTTCAATCACTCTAATTGTGAATAAGTGACATATAATTTGGATTAGAACAACTTTTGAAAATTATGTTTTCTTTTAAGATTTAACTAGACAAGACTAGCTTGAATACGTGACATATAATTCGATCTAAGGACTATTTTTAAATCTTATTTGAATCTAAAATCAGTTTTTGTGCTTAATAATGCGTGAGCATCTTTCTTATGTTTTCTTAGTGAATTTGCATGTATTGTTGAATTAAATCAAGATTTAGGTATTTTAAGCCACCATGAACACCACTTTAAGTTGCTTTACAATTTGATTTATTACAGGTAGCATTCGGGCGAATTTGGCAAAGTTCAGAAAGAAGAAAAGGAGTCAATTCCAAGCTGCCAATGTGGTGCCAAATGCCACTTCATCGGTGTTTGGTGCCGGAACACACAAAACTCCACTTTCGTCACTACCATAGTGGCGCCAAACGCCACATCCCGGCATTTGGCCCCAGAAGCCTTGGAATGCGTGCATGCTTCATACGTACATGGTGCCAAACACCGTCCAGCTCAAGTTTGGCGCCAGTATACTGAAAAAGAAGGGCTTGCACGTGAATCTGCAGCAAATCTTAATCGATTTAATTTGATTTTTAATTTAGTTTTGAATTAAGAAAAGATGTTTTTTTGTTTTAGAAATTATATTTTATATTAATTAGGGTTAAATATAAAAGGAGAAGATAACTTAGCCTAGGGTTTCTTCTCTTCTTCTTCCACACTTTCACATTTTTTCTCTGCTGGGGTTTTTTCGCACCATGAGTAATTAAACTTCCATTGTTAAGGTTAGAGCTCTATTTATTTGGATGGATTAATACTGTTATTTTCTACTTCTGATTAATGCATTGATTTATATTCAAGAATCAGTTTCATTCTTCATCCTACGGATTAGAGTATATTGAAAAATAACTCTTTTCTAAATTGAATTCCTGTTAAATCCTGAAAAAGTTACATCACTTGATTAACAGCTTAAAATTGAATTCTCATGACTCTCTAACTATCTAGATTTAATGTGATATGTGACATATAATTATATCATCTTTGATTTTTAGGGTTTTGTGTGGCTTAAAAGCTAGGGTTTGAAATTAACCCCTCTAATTAGATTAAGTGACCAAGAAATTGGCAGTTAATTGAATTAAAGGATTAAATTACCAAGGAATTGGAGTCTAATTACTTAAAGTTTGTTGTAAATTAAATCTTTGCATAATCAAGGTAGTTAATAAGAATTGTTAATTTTGAAATCTGAACATCTCCATAGCCTTAACTATTTTCTCACATTATTCTCACCAATCAATCACTGTTTTTTTTTTCTTAAAGTCTTTTATTATCGCTTTATGATAATTGGAACTCAAAACACTCTTATTTGCTTGTCTAACTAAGTTAATTACTCAACTATTGTTACTTGATCCATTAATCCTCGTGGAATTGACTCTCACTCACCCGAGGTATTACTTAGTACGACTCGTGCACTTGCCGGTTAGTTTGTAGTATCCGAAATCTGCACCACTTAATCTCTTGATTAATTAATTGATGCCTAATTAATTCTTGAGAAATTGAGGAGTCAAGGAATTGGAAATCATTTACTAAAAGTTTTGTTGGAAAAAATCTTTGCAAACTTCAAGATATATAAACAAGATTGGTTTTCCTAATAGCATAAATATCTCCAAAAGCCTTGACTCTCAATATCATTGTCTTCTCTCAATTCATCAATCAAGCTCACTATCCATGGCATCCAAGCATTCAGCATTCAAGATTCTCAAGGCTCCCAGCAAGATACTCTCTTGCCCTTTTCGATTGTCAATCAGGTTTTATTAATCTAATTAGACTTTTTAATTGGAAATTTGCTTGTTCAATCTTTTAATCCTCATGGGAACGATATCCACTCAACGTGGTATTACTTGTGTCATCCGATGCACTTGCCGGTATTCGTAAGCTTCAATTTTCGCTCATCAACTATGTTGGCACATAAAGAAGTAGCAAGAATTGCAACTTTTAACTATCTCTATAACAGAAAAGCTAACTAACTAAACTATGTTAGTTACTGATTTTTTTTCCTTGACTCCAACTCACTCTTATCCCTTATAAATTAGAACATATTGGTTAAAAATATTAATAAAATAAGTTGATTCTTTAAACTCATTTAGATTATTGAAGCAAACTAATGAAAATTTTTAAAATTACATGAGACCAAATTTTTGAGAAAAAGCTAGAATGCTCTTTCATACATAATACACCTTATATACCACTGGGAAAACAAATGTTCCCAACCAGCAAGGATATAAAAATCCAGAATGAGAGTAAAGTAGTTCTGAATTGCTGACCAATAAGAGCCAATATTTCAGATACTTTCAAGCCTCATTAATCATGAATACCTTCTTTTGAAAGCTAAGTTCAAATTATTAATTCTTTCATGAAAATTACAAGTCCAAAATAGACTAACTCACCCACAACAAGTTTAGTTCACAAATTATAATAACAGTACCAAATTACACAAACAGCCATTGACAATTACCTCGAAAGACAATGAGGCCCTTGACAAAAAAAAAATCCAACCCGACCCCTGACAATTACCTCGAAAGGACAACGAGGCCCCTGTGTCAAAAAAAAGTCAATGTTATTTTTTTTGGCACAGGGGCTAATCAGTCCCAAAAAAAAAGATCAGAGGCCGGATTGGGTATTTTTTTTTCTTGGGGACCTCGTTGTCCTTTCGAGATAATTGTCAGGGGTCGGATGGAGTATTCACTCAAAATAATTTCATATTAGAACAATAACACACATGCAAGAAATTGATTGAAATAAATTGCACAAATAAAAATTTAATTTTACCAACATCAATAAAAAGAGTAACATAATAACTTAATACAATTCTCAATTTTTCCATTAAAGTTAAAGTTTCAGTGTATCATAAGTCTAGAAAAATCCAAAAAAAAAAGGGGTGGCAAGATGAGCACGAAAGATGAAGTGACAGACTTACCATAATTGACGACGATGGGGAGTCATAACTGTTGTTGTAAAGATCAGAAGAACAAGGGGAAAGGTGACAAATAACGCAGCTCTTGCAACAACAGGACAAAAATTACAAAGGAAATGATGAGAACAACCCAGCCTATAATTACAGGAACTTTGCCTATGGAAAAGCTTACACGATCCGTGGAGAAATTGTGCACGGTCTGTGAAAAACCTAATATTCATTGTTGGTGGAGGCAGAATCGGTGGAGAATGTATGAAGGGGAGGAAAGGTGTGAAATGACAAAGAATGAGTGAAAACTGAAAAATGGGAGAATGATGGAGAATAGAAATTGGTAGGCAGGGGGTGAAATGGAGTGAAAATTGGATATGAGATTGTAATTGAAATTGGAGAGAAAAATAACACTTTAATTTCGTGTTGAAGAAAGAGAGAAGACAAACAAGAAGGGAAAATTAAGAGAGAAAAATGTACATGGGTTTCAATCGAAAAAAAACCTGTGTAATTTTAATTCGCACTCCAAACTCCAAAGGACACTTGAGCAATTAAAGTAAGAGAGAGACAAAGTGCGTTGGTTTTAATCGAAAGACAGAAATATATTCTCTCAATTTTTTTCAATTGTTTGGTGAAGTATAATTTTTCACCTTATATTTTTTAAGTGCGACAAAAAAAAAACATATGAGAGAATATAAAATATTAAAAAATCATATTTTACTAAATAATTGAGAAAAAAATTAAAAGGATGCACCTTATCAAAGGATATAAACACCTGTTATTTTTTGCACTATAAAGAACTAATCAGACCAAATATATATACATATCATAGTTGGCAGTTGACAACAACAATATTTTATTGATAAAATATCATTTTTCTTGATTAATTTAGACTTTGAAATTTGAAACTTGAATCAAGTTAGTCTTCAATTTTTTTAATGAATCAAGTTAATATCGACGTTTTCGCCGTGTATCATGTTTATTCCTGCAAAGACTTTTGTTCATAGATTGCTAACATGAACTACTAAATGCCAAAATAAAACTGAACCAAAACGACTTCAATTTGGTCTTGTAAGCTGATCCGACCGTGACAAACACTAAGTCATAATTCGGCATCATGACTCATAACTCGGCCAAATAAAGTACAGCTTGGCGTTACGCGTTACAAACCGAGCTCAACGGCCTACACACTAGAATCAAAACGACAGACCAGACATTATCACCCATTAAGCCTTATTATTATTCTTCAATTCAGACGCTGAAACAGAAACATAACCGACTTCCACATATAAAGGTATAACATCTTTTCCTTAGGGACACAATTGAATTCTCAATACTGACTTAAGCTTCGGAGTGCCTTTGCAGGCACACTCCCCCCTTGTTTCTTGCTCACGCTCCATGCAATTGGACATCCCCTCAGAGTAAAGCTCGAACTTCCACAAGGCTCAAAGGTCGGCACCGAAGATAATAACTCGGCGTCGATTTCCAGGAGCCGAGCTCTCCCCTCAGTTATCCATACAAGAACAATTGGCGCCCGCCGTGGGGCTGAGAATATAATCCCTTCCATATATCATCGGCCTCGATGTTCTCGCTTGGAGTCATGGCTGAACAACTTCCACCCACACCATTTGAGTTCCTTCAGATGGTGACCGAGCTACAGCAAGCTAACCTACGCATGGCCGAAGAGAACCAACGAATGGCAAATCAAATTGCTAATTTGAATAATACCCGAATCGAAAACAACAACGATCAGCAAGAACGGACAGAAGAAGCCGAGCATCAGTCAGGGCCAACACATGTCTCTGAAACTGCTCGGCATGAAGAAAAGCAGCCCGAGCATACTGAAGAAGCTCAGCCGGATGACAAGGATGACAACCTAGAAAGCTCCCCTAGGCCGTTCACGGCCGAGGTGATGAATTTAGTATTACCCAGGAGGTTCACTCTGCCGACCACACTAACCCCCTATAATGGGTTAGGCGATCTGAAGAAATACATCAAAAAGTTCAACTCTATAATGATAGTAAACGGTGCATCTGATAAAGTTTTGTATCGTTATTTTCCATCTTACTTAGACGGTCCTGCACTTGATTGGTTTTGTTCTTTGTCTGCAGGTTCTATTTCTCGCTTTAGAGACCTATCAAAGCCCTTTGAGGAGTACTTTGCTGGATCGGCCATCTACCTACACGAGTCCGATTACGTGAACACAATCAAGCAGGGCCAGCACGAAAGCCTTAGAGACTACATGACACGCTTCACGAAAATAGCCATGAGTATACCCGATCTCCATCCCGAGGTGGAACTACACGCAATAAAAAGCGGACTCCGACCAGGGAAATTCCAAGAGGCTATTGCACTAGCCAAACCTAAAACTATGGCCGAATTCCATGAAAAGGCTAAAGGTTAGATCGACATCGAGGAACTCCGATAAGCTCAGAAACAGAGAAACCACAATACAGAGACGATGAGAAAACACGAGACAACAAGAAAAACTTCAAACCAACTCCGCGATACGACTCTTACACTCAGTTTAACACCAAGCGTGACGACATCATCAAAGAGATCTTAAATTCAAAATTGATCAAACCACCAAGAAAAGCCGGTAGTTACCCAGATTCAAAAGGCGCGGACAGATTAAAATACTGCTCTTTCTGCCAAAAGCACAGACACACTACTGACGAGTGTGTCATCGCCAAAGACCTTCTAGAGCGACTAGCTCGGCAAGGTCACCTAGACAAGTATATAGGCAGCCACATACAGCGACGAGCATCCCCCTCTGGTGACCAAATCTCGGTGACACAGCATGACCGAGACAAAGATCGGTCGAACACCAACCATCCCGACCAATGAAGACGTATTATTAACTGTATTCCAGAGGTTTTGCAGGTGGAGGAGCCACAAGCTCGGCAAGAAAGTGATGTTACCGAGCCATGCTTTCCATAGAATCCGATCAAACTCAACAGCAGACACTTCCACACTTTCCTCAGATAACATTCCAGACAGCCGACAACAACACCAATGTAATGAATCTTGACAACCTGATCATGATTTTCCTGCAGCTCGGGATCTCCTAGTCAAAAAGGTTTTACTGGACCCTGGGAGCAGTGCTGATGTCCTCTTTTACTCCACATTCCAGAAGATGAAACTGAGTAGCAACATCCTCCAACCTTACACTGGAGACCTGGTAGGTTTCTCAGGTGAGAGAGTCCCGGTTATGGGCTCTGTGTGGTTACAAACCACACTCGGTGAGTTTTCCTTGTCAAAAACTTCAGACATTCAATACATAGTGGTTGACTATTTTAGTCCTTACAATTTAATACTTGGCCGACCTTTCCTAAATAGGTTCAGTGCCATAGTCTCTACAATTCATCTCTGTGTTAAGTTCCCTTTGCAGGATAACACAATTGCAACCATTCACAATGATGCCCGAGAGGCCAGGGAATGCCACAACAATACTTTCAAAAGACCTAACCCAAACATAAAAGCCCATGTTCACAACATCGGTAGCAGGGACGACCTACCAGCTCTGGCCGACCTTGATCCGAGGGCAGGAACCCTTGAAAGACCAACCCCAACGGAAGACCTGCATAAAATCTATTTCGCAGAAAGCTCCAACAAATTCACTTACGTCGGCTCCACATTAACATCAGAGGATAAATCCTCATTCCGAGCATTTTTACAACAAAATGCCGATCTGTTTGCTTGGACTCCAGCTAATATGCCAGGCATTGATCCATCCATCATATTCCACAAGCTGGCATTAGATCCGTCCGTCTGACCTATAGCACAGAAAAAGAGGAACCTCGGCCACAACCGAAAAGAAGCCTCCCTGGAAGAAACCAAGAAGCTCATCAACACCGGCTTCATCCAAGAAATCAGATTCATAACATGGCTGGCGAATGTCGTCATGGTAAAAAAACATAACGGTAAATGGCGCATGTGTGTTGATTTCACCGATCTCAATAAAGCATGCCCCAAAGATTCATATCCTTTGCCATCTATTGATTGCCTAGTTGATAATGCATCTGGTTATGAAAAACTTAGCTTTATGGATGCATATTCTGGCTACAACCAGATCCAAATGCATCCATCCGATCAAAATAAGACAGCCTTTATTACTAAATATGGAAACTATTGTTATAAAGTCATGCCATTTAGTCTTAAGAATGCAGGTGCAACATATCAACGCCTAATGGACAAAGTCTTCACCAAGCAGATCGGCAGGAACGTTGAGATCTACGTTGACGATATGGTCACCAAGACAAAGATTGGCAACAATCACCTTGATGACCTCGCAGAAATCTTCGGTTAAATCAGAAAATACAATATGCAGTTAAATCCCGAAAAGTGCGCATTTGGCATCCAGAGTGGCAAATTCCTCGGCTTCATGCTCGCTAGCCGAGGTATTGAGGCGAACCCAAAAAAATGCCAAGCTGTTTTAGACATGACAAGCCCACTAACCATCAAAGAAGTCCAGCGGTTAACAGGGGGATTGCTGCACTCTCTAGATTCTTACCCTGCCTAGCTTCTAAGTCTTTATGTTTTTTTCCAAACTTTAAACAACAAAAAGGCTTTCCAATGGACTGATGATTGCGAACAAGCATTCACAATTATCAAAGAAACTCTTTCAAAGCCACCAATTTTACAAACCCCCCTTCAAGGGGAACCATTATTCTTATATTTATCTATCACTAACTAGGCTGTAAGCTCCACTCTTGTTGCAGAAAGGGAAAAGCAGCAGTTCTCGATCTATTTTACCAGCAAAACATTACAGAATGCCGATCTTGTCTTCTCGGCCAGAAGACCCCGGCCATATTTCCAGAGTCATGTAATCCATGTTCGGACAGATCATCCTTTACGACAAGCCCTTCATAAACCAGAGTTGGCTGGCCAACTAGTAAAGTGGTCGGTGGAACTTTTAGAATTTGATATCAAGTACGAGGGCCGAACATCTATTAAGTCCCAATTCTTGGCCGACTTCATCGCCGAGTTCTCAGTACCAGACACAACCGAAGATTACATTGAATGGTCTTTATATATCGATGGATCCTTCAACCCACAAGGATGTGGAGCAGGTATCATACTTGATGATAGCCATGGCAATGTCATCGAACATTCCTTCCATTTTTCTTTCAAAGCAAGTAACAATCAAAGTGAGTACGAAGCCCTAATTGCGGTCTTAGACTCGCTGCCGACCTAAACATCACCGAACTTAAGGTATATTACGGCTCCTTACTTATCGTCCAGCAGGTAAACAACTTATACCAAGTAAAAGACCCTTTGCTTTCTAAATACCTTGACATCGTTCAAAATTTACTCTCAAAATTTTCTAAATACAAAATATAGCACATACCCCGGGAAAGTAATGGCCGAGCCGACATTCTGTTTAAACTCGCCAGTACTCAACCAAACGGGTCATCCCTTTATCAGTCAACATTGCTTAAACCAAGCATTGAACTCACAGAAATTTTAAATGTAAGACAGGAAGCGGATTGGAGAACTCCATACATAACCTATCTTCAGACAGGGATCTTGCTAGACGACGTCGAAAATGTTCGACACTTTCGCCGACAAGCCTCCTTCTTTACAATTTATAACAATTGCCTATATAGACGAGGATTTTCTCATCCTTTACTAAAGTGTCTTTGCAGAACAGAAGCCGAACTTGTGCTTGCCGAGGCACATGAAGGAATCTGTGGTACACACCTCGGAGCCTGCAGCCTGTCCTCAAAGATCCTCAGAGCTGGATTATACTGGGCGACGCTACATCAAGATTGTAAACCAAAAGTCAAAAATTGTAATAACTGCCAGAAACACAGTCCGACCATGCATCTCCCAGCCAAACTCATACACTGTTCAGAGGTAAGTTGGTCATTCAACCAATGGGGCATAGATATCCTCGGCCCATTCCCGATAGCAACAGGACAGGTAAAATTCCTAGTTGTAGGAATTGATTATTTTTCAAAATGGATAGAGGCCTAGCCCCTAGCCAAAATTACCTCACAACAAATGCTTTCTTTTGTATGGAAATGTATTATCTGTCGATTCGGCATACCTCGGCACATTATCACAGATAATGGTCGACAGTTTGCCGATTATAAGTTCACATCTTTCTTGAAGGACTTGAAAATCAAACAGCATTTTTCATTGGTAGAACACCCGCAGACAAACGGGTTCGCAGAAGTCGCAAACAAAGTAATACTCCATTCTCTAAGGAAAAAACTGGACGATGCAAAAGGTCTCTAGGCCGAACTTATACCAGAAATCATATAGGGGTACAATACCACGATACACTCAACAACAAAAGAAACACCATTTTGCCTGGTATATGGCTCTGACGCTATGATACCAGTGGAGATCTCCCAAGCCTCATTGCGAACTCAACTGGCCGAACATACAACATCAAACACAGCCCGGAAGACCGACCTAGACATCCTCGACGAAGTCCAATCATCAACAGCAATCAAACACCGAGCTATGCAACAGCACATAGCTCGGCGATATAATCAAAGACTTCACCCAAAGTCTTTTCAAGTAAACGACCTTGTACTCAGAAGAACCGAACAGGCCAGAAAACCATCAAGCCATGGAAAACTAGTAGCTAACTGGGAGGACCCTTACCGAATAATCGAAGTCATCGGCAACGGAGCATACTGTGCGGAATTTATAACTACAAACTAACCAGCAAGTGCACCGGGTCATACCAAGTAATACCTCAGGTGAGTGAGGGTCGATCCCATGAGGATTGATGGATTAAGCAACTGGTCAAGTGATTTACTTAGTTAGACAAGCAGGAAATGATGTTTGAAAGTTCAAAAGCATCAACAATAAATTCATAATATCAGAAAGCAAGCAGTAAATTGAAATGAATAATATATGAGAAAACAGTTAAGGCTTCAGAGTTATCTATTTTCCGGATTGACTTTTCTTACTAATTATTTTAATCATGCAAGATTTAATTCATGGCAAACTATATGTGACTAAACCTTAATTCCTTAGACCTTTTTAGTCTCCTCTAAAATTCATCTACCGCCAATTCTTTGGTACTTAATTCCAATTAGAGGGTGAAGCCTAATTCTAGTTTATATGCCACAGAAATCCTAATTACCCAAATATAAGAGGATTATATGTCACGTATCCCGTTAAGTCCAGATAATTAGAAATTTAAGAGAATATGTTTTCAAGCTGTTGTTCAAGTAAAGAGTTTTTCCAAGTTATACAAGAACTCAATTAGAAAGAGGGTCATACTTCCGTTCCACCCAAATTCATAAGATAAAGAACGAAAACAATTCTTGAAATATAAATCAGTGCATGAATTAAAATAGAAAAATAATAGTATCAATCCATACAATAGACAGAGCTCCTAACCTTAACAGTGGAGGTTTAGTTGCTCATGGTTTAGAGAGAAAACTAGGATTCTGAAAAACTGTAAATTGCGGAATGAGGTAGAAGAGAAGAGAGAGAGCCCAAAGGGCTGATTCTTTTCCCTTTTATATCTAATCCTAATTAGTGTAAAATATATTTCCTAAAACTAAAATAATATCTTTTCCTATTTTAAAATAAAATACAAATTCAATCAAAATAAATTTAGCTTCATTCGCAGCTTTGTATGAATGCCTGGGGACCACTTGCATATTGAGGGTCCACGATGAACTTGGAAAACTTCAAGTTCAGCGTGGGATGGGCAGAGACTTTCTTATTGAGTTCCATTGAATCCACGCTAAACTTTAAAATTCCCAAGTTCAACATGGAGGAGGCAGTGTCAATTCTATGCTTTTCCTTTGAATCCACGCTGAACTTGGATTTTCCTAAGTTCAGCATGGGATGATGTGTGTTGGACTCCTTTGGTGCGTGGAGGAGGCAGAGTGAAATGGAAAAAAATGGTATACTATTATATATCGTTGGAAAGCTCTGGAAGTTAGCTTTCCAATGTCGTTAGAATCACGTCAATTGGACTTCTGTAACTCAAGTTATTTCTGTTTGAGTGCAAGGAGGTCGGGGTTGATAGCATCATTCGCTTTCTTCCTTTTCTGCTACAAAACTCCGTCAAATCCATCCGAATGCTACCTGAAATAAACAGAAATTGAACACAATTCAAAGTAGCATTCATAGTGGCTAAAATATATTAAATCTTTATTAAACTTAGCAATTTGAATGCAAATTCACTAGGAAAAGATAGAGAAGATGCTCACGCATCACAACACCAAACTTGAATTGTTGTTTGTCCTCAAGCAACCAAAACTAATATTGGCCTAGGATGTGAATTTGCATGAGAGTGAGAGTTCAATTAAGCTCATGTCTCTTCTTAAAGTGGGGTTTACAACTGCAACCCTGAATAGGTTTGGCATCTCACTATCCTTTGAATCAGAAGAATGTTACTGTCATTCGGAATTAGAATCCGGATAATATTATGAATTCTCTAATATTTTATGCTTCAGTTTAATCCTTGAACACAACAAATTTCCTTTAATTCTCTTTTCTTGGGTGCTTTGCACCCTGAGCCTAGCCGTGACTTTAAATATTTTGTCTCAAGCTTTACTTGACACAAAAACACCACAAGCACTTAACTGGGGAACTCTCTTTAAGTTCTGATTTTTCTTTCAGTTACTCCCAGACAGTGGTGCTCAAAGCCTTGGGCATACTCTGCTAAATGCACTTGATCTTGACTCTTAGTGCTCTGTCTCAAGGATTACTTGACACAATTACAGCACAAGCATATGACTAGGAGAACAACTCTTTGAGCTTTTAATCATGTCAGACCTCCCTAGTCATTGATACTCAGAGCCTTGGACCTTGCTCTTATTTTTCTTTTACTGTTTCTTTTGCTTCAAGGATTAAGCTTTTGTTTACTTCAGAGAATTCATAATAGTTCTCTAAATTCCTGTTCCTTATACATCAACATCCTTTGATTCAAATTCAAATATGCACTGTTCATGTCATGCATTCAGAATCACAAATAATACCACCATATTTAAGTAAATAAGATTACTCTTAAATATAAACTCAATTTCTCATGCAATACATCACTTCTTTTTCTTTTGAATTCAAGCTCAGTGAGCAATACATGAGACAATTTTTTTAACTAAAAGCAAATGACAGAATGAAACTAAATCTAAGAACTGAAAGTACTAAAGATCATGCAGGCAATCAAAGCAACAGAAAATAAAAGACAACAAAATAAGAATGGAAGAGAAATAGAATGAAAAGAACTCAACCACCTCAGTTATGATGGTGGCCATCTCATTCCTCCATGAAGAACATTCATCTCCCTTTGGTGCTATTAAAATAAATATAAAAGGCCAAAAGTGAAGCATCAACACCAAACTTAAAAGTTTGCTTGTCCTCAAGCAAAGAAAATATGAAAACAGGGTGTCAAAAATTCTTCTTAATTGCTCCTGTTCCTGTTCTAATCATTATGCATGACCAAAACACATGTAAAACAAGAAAAATTCAAAAAAAAAATTAGATAAAGTAATTTAAAACCAAAACTAAAATAACTATAATGCTAAAATCAAAATAACTATAAAATTAAAACCCAAGCAACTGCAAAACCAAGGATACAAGTAGTTGGGTTGTCTCTCAACAAGCGCTTCTTTAATGTCACTAGTTTGACACTTGATTGTTGAATTTTCTTCCTCTTCTTCCAGTTGGTTAAAAGAAATGACTCCAAGGGGGAGAGGTGAAGATTAGTGCTCCCTGATATAAAGTCCTCCTAACAAGCTTTCTTTTATTGTGATTAGCTTGATTCACCTTGCTTGTTGGGGTAGAGGTTGGATTATTTTTTGCTGACCTTTTCTTCTTCATAGATATTTTCTTCTATTTCTTGGTCACAATCCCCTTTTCAGTGCTTTCCTTGGTTTCCTTCACTTCTTTGATTTCAAAATTTGGGTATTGTGTGATGGTTGGAGTGTATCCTTCATCAAGAATTTCTTGAATTGGTGGTTCAATAAACTCACCTTCTATGCCACTTTCTGCTTGATTAGAACCAAGGAAAGCATATTTAAGTGTTGGGGGAGAAGACTTCAATTCAAATGTGGGCAGTGCATTCAGATTTTTCTTCTCAGGAGCTTGCATGCATAGAATTATAGGGACTTGTATGGCTTCCTCCGGAATTATTGGAATGTGCACGCATGGAGTGTGCGTGGCTTCCTCCTTTGTTTGTGTATCATCCTCCTTTGTTTGTGCATCTTCCTCCTTTATTTTTGCATCTTCCTCTTCTTCCATGTGTGAGGGTGGAAAGTTCTCTAATTCACTGGAGTATGAACTCCTTTGATTGATTCCCTCACTTTCTTCCATAGGATCTTGCATTATATCTCTTCGGAAGGAATTTGCTTGTTCCTCTTTGACAAACCCCAATTTGAGGGTCTATCTTGTGCTGATTTCAGGGGTTTTATCAATGATTCCACACACTTTCTATATGAAAATACAAGATTTTGCATTCCTTTCCTAGTTTTGCCTCATGAATGAAAACATGCTTATTTTGCACTAAAATAGATACATTTCTAATCTTCTCTTGATGCCGTTCGATGCCGTGACTTGTGTGTTAAGTGGTTTCAGGATATAGAGTAGGAATGGACCGAAAGAGAGAAGGAAGACGGGTACAAAGGAAGGAAGCATGAGGATTAAGCTTTGGAAATTTTCGCATGGGCGCGTGCGCGCACCTTGCGCGCCCGCGCGGATAGGGCAACGTGAAGCCAAAGCCAAGAGCCAAGCCACGAGCCGGCTTAAGAAGCGGCTAAGCCAGGATCTTCATGGGCGCGCACGCGTACATCACGCCTCCGCGCACATTACAAGACGTCTCAACGGCGCGTGCGCGCCGATTTGCGAAAATGATTTTTTAATGAAGTCACGTGACTTAGGCGTGGAGGCAGTTAAGGATCCCACTTTTGGAGAAGCACCTTGGCGGGAAAAGCTTAAGAAGACCAAAGGAGCAAGGGTTAAGGGATTTTTTAGTTCATTTCTTCTAGATCTAGATATTTTTCTTTTTTTGGAGAGAGGAGAGAGTTAGTTACACTTTTTTGGGAGAGGAAGAGGGAGATTCCAAGCTTCACTAGGGTTCATCCTCTTCTAATTTCTGAATTTTCAATGACTTTTTGGTGAGATCCACTACAATTCTCACTCCACTTTGTTCATGTCATAGATTTTCTTCTCCAATTTCAAGTAGTAGATACAAATCTATTTGTCACTCTTCCTGGGGCTTGATAATCAACTGCACATATTTCTCTACATTTTTGACACTCGTCCTTATATCATTTATGAATTCTTTCATGAGAAGCTCAAGAGCTGATGGTTCTTGATATGAATAAGGAGATGGTGGCTCTTGATATGAATAAAAAGAGGAGGAAAGTTCTTGGTATGAGTAGGGAGATGGTGGCTCTTGGTATGAATAAGAAGGAGGTGATGGTTCTTGATAAGAGTAAAAAGAGGATGGTTCTTGGTAAGAATATGGAGATGGTGGTTCTTGATATGAATATGGAGATGGTGGTTCTTGATATGAATATGGAGATGGTAGTTCTTGATGGATAGGATATGGGACATTGAAATCTTTTTGCTCTTGACCTTGCCAACCAAAATCCGGATAGTTTCTCCATCCACAATAATATGAATCACTCATTCGGTGTGAGTAGTAACCCATGTGATCTCTCTCCATTATTTTTCGTAGCACAAAACACCAAACAGAATTAAACGTACCATGTGGTAAACAGGCAAGTAAAGAGGAAAGAACATAAAAAAATAAAAATAATAAAAAACAAAAATAAAGTAAAATATAAAAGAAAACAAAAATAAAAGAAAAATAACATAAAGAAAATAAACTGAATAATTAAGAAAATAAAAAAACTAATAAGAAAAAAGGAGTAAAGAGGAAAGAACATAAAAAAATAAAAATAATAAAAAACAAAAATAAAGTAAAATATAAAAGAAAACAAAAATAAAAGAAAAATAACATAAAGAAAATAAACTGAATAATTAAGAAAATAAAACAACTAATAAGCAAAAAGGAGTGTAAAATTTAAACTCAATAAATAAAATACTAGGAAGAATAAAACAACTAAGGGAACACCAAACTTAATTTCAGAAATTAAGAGAAAAAAATTTAAATAAAATAAATCTAAATAATTTTTTTTAAATTTAAAGAAATAAGTTAAATGAAATTAAAGCAAAAACGCCTAATCTAAGAAATCAAACAACCAATAGTTGTCAATCACAGTCAATCCCCGGCAACGGCGCCAAAAACTTGGTGCAAAATTTATAACCACAAACTAACCGGCAAGTGCACCGGGTCGTACCAAGTAATACCTCAGGTGAGTGAGGGTCGATCCCACGAGGATTGATGGATTAAGCAACAATGGTCAAATGATTTACTTAGTTAGACAAGTAGGAAATGGTGTTTGAAGGCTCAAAAGCATTAACAATAAATTCAGAATATTAGAAAGCAAGCAGTAAATTGAAGTGAATAATATATGAGAAAACAGTTAAGGCTTCAGAGTTATCCATTTTCCGGATTGACTTTTCTTACTAATTATTTTAATCACGCAAGATTTAATTCATGGCAAACTATATGTGACTAAACCCTAATTCCTTAGACCTTTTTAGTCTCCTCTAAAATTCATCTACCGCCAATTCCTTGGTCACTTAATTCCAATTAGAGGGTGAAGCCTAATTCTAGTTTATATGCCACAGAAATCCTAATTACCCAAATATAAGAGGATTATATGTCACGTATCCCGTTAAGTCCAGATCAATAGAAATTTAGGAGAATATGTTTTCAAGCTGTTGTTAAAGTAAAGAGCTTTTCCAAGTTATACAAGAACTCAATTAGAAAGAGGGTCATACTTCCGTTCCACCCAAATTCATAAGATAAAGAACGGAAACAATTCTTGAAATACAAATCAGTGCATGAATTAAAATAGAAAAATAATAGTATCAATCCATACAATAGACAGAGCTCTTAACCTTAACAGTGGAGGTTTAGTTGCTCATGGTTCAGAGAGAAAACTAGGAATCTGAAAAACTGTAAATTGCGAAATGAGGTAGAAGAGAAGAGAGAGAGCCCGAAGGGTTGATTCTTTTCCCTTTTATATCTAATCCTAATTAGTGTAAAACATATTTCCTAAAACTAAAATAATATCTTTTCTTATTTTAAAATAAAATACAAATTCAATCAAAATAAATTTAGCTTCATTCGCAGCTTTGTATGAATTTCTGGGGACCACTTGCGTATTGAGGGTCCACGATGAACTTGGAAAACTTCAAGTTCAGCATGGGATGGGCAGAGACTTCCTTATTGAGTTCCATTGAATCCATGCTGAACTTGGAAATTCCCAAGTTCAGCGTGGAAGGGGCAGTGTCAATTCCACGCTTTTCCTTTGAATCCACGCTGAACTTGGATTTTCCCAAGTTCAGCATGGGATGATGTCCGTTGGACTCCTTTGGTGCGTGGACTCCACGCTGAACTTGAGAAAGCTCAAGTTCAGCGTGGAGGAGGCAGAGTAAAATGGAAGAAAAGGGTATACTATTATATATCGTTGGAAAGCTATGAAAGTTAGCTTTCTAATTCCATTAGAATCATGTCAATTGGACCTCTTTAACTCAAGTTATTTATGTTTGAGTGCAAGGAGGTCGGGGTTGATAGCATCATTCGCTTTCTTCCTTTTCTGCTACAAAACTCTGTCAAATCCATCTGAATGCTACTTGAAATAAATAGAAATTGCACACAACTCAAAGTAGCAGCTATAAATATATTAAATCTTGATTAAACTTAGCAATTTGAATGCAAATTCACTAGGAAAAATAGAGAAGATGCTCACGCATCACATACCGATTACAAACCTTAGATGATAAAGATCTGCCTAACACTTGGAATGTATCATCTTTAAAGCTATATTACAGTTAGAAACCAGGGACAGGCAAATACTCTTTTTCCTACTACCAAAATTTTTCCCACATTAGGTTTTGCTTGGAGAGGTTTTAACGATTCTAGCCTACCTGGGCCTTTGAAATCAAAGGTTCTCCAATAAATAATTTCTTACTTCATCAATTCAATATGTTTGCATTTCACATTTCTCATTTATTTGTAACCTATTTATAACGCCGATCTATACTCTGAATCCGACCATTCAGAAAACTATCAATCAAACAAATAGCCGATCTTACACCAAATCCAACTATTCGTAATTAATCAGTCAAACAGATTGCCGATCAATATTTCAAAACCGACCATTCGGAATCTACCAGTCAAACAAATAGCTGATCTAACCCCTAATCCGACTATTCCGAATTAATCAGTCAAATAGATTGCCGATCAATACTCAGAAACCGACTATTCAAAATTTATCAAACCCACCACACATTACCTATCAAATACACCTTATTTCTATTACGATTACTCAGCATCTCACTAAACTCGGCCTACTCGGCCTTCCCTTCTCATCAACCAATATCCATCAAAATATTGGCACTTCACCATTACTATAAATTTACCTAACACTATAATAAATTTTACCCATACCAATCAATTTGGCTCCAGGCCACAGTAACAAACAAGATAACACTAGATTATCATACTAGTCTGTATTAATCATAAACATTCGCAACAGCATGTATTTAAAAGCATCATAAGTTATTTTTACTCCAAAAATAGTAGCAATGTAAAAAGTTACAAACACAAAAGCTCAACACAAGAGAAAAAATAGTTTACCAACAAAATCAATTATCCAAAAATAAAAACCAAACCAAAAGCCTATTGAACATTTTCACGTCCCTGCTCGGCAGCACCGTCATCCTCAACCATAACCCCGTCCTGCACTATCTTCCCTGGATCCATCTGAGAGAAGTCCATTTCAGGAGCAAGAAACTTCGCCTGAATAGAAGCCCTTTCAAATCCTTCAATAAATGAATCCAAAATCTCCCCTTGTTTTCTCTTTTCAATCTCTTTCAGCTGACTCGTTAACTCAATAACACGAGCACTCATACTGGAGAGATCGGCCACTTTCTTCTTAAGGTCCTCCACTTCCTTCGAATAATTTTCTTTTGTCAATAACAATTCCTTTTTTACCTCAACCATCTCCGCCTCAACCTCGACAACCCTAGCTTTTTTTCAAATCTAACTCCTCCTTTAAACTAGGATCAGACTTTTCATTCGCAGCTTTCAAATGTCTCTTTTCTCGGCTACGCCCCAAACTAGCAAGCCGCAGACCAACAACCTAACAAAAAACAATGATCATTAGCATCATCAACTATCAACAAGTCAAACAAACCAACAAAATAGTAATTACCTGCATATGTTGATCAATCGCCACATCCCCTACCTCGTCCCCTGATGAGCGGATAATTTATACGCTTTTTGGCGTTGTTTTGACATAGTTTTTAGTATGATTTAGTTAGTTTTTAGTATAATTTTATTAGTTTTTAGATAAAAATCACATTTCTGGACTTTACTATGAGTTTTTGTATTTTTCTGTGATTTCAGGTATTTTCTGGCTGAAATTGAGGGACTTGAGCAAAAATCAGATTCAGAGGTTGAAGAAGGACTGCAGATGCTGTTGGATTCTGACCTCCATGCACTCAAAGTGGATTTTCTGGAGCTACAGAACTTCAAATGGCGCGCTCTCAATTGGGTTGGAAAGTAGACATCTAGGAATTTCCAGCAATATATAATAGTCCATACTTTGCCCGAGTTTAGACGATGCAAACTGGCGTTCAACGCCAGCTTGCTGCCCTATTCTGGAGTTAAATGCCAGAAACAGGTTGCAAAGTGGAGTTAAACGCCAGAAACAAGTTACAAACTGGCGTTCAACTCCAAGAGAAGCCTCTACACGTGTAAATCTCAATGCTCAGCCCAAGCACACACCAAGTGGGCCCCGGAAGTGGATTTCTGCATCATTTACTCATTTCTGTAAACCCTAGTAACTAGTTTAGTATAAATAGAACTTTTTACTATTGTATTTATATCTTCGGATCTATCTTTGATCAGTTTTATGCTATCTTAGACCTTTATGGGGGCTGGCCATTCGGCCATGCCTGGACCATTATCACTTATATATTTTCAACGGTAGAGTTTCTACACACCATAGATTAAGGTGTGGAGCTCTGCTGTTCCTCGAGTATTAATGCAAAGTACTATTATTTTTCTATTCAATTCAAGCTTATTCCTATTCTAAGATATTCATTCGCACCCAAGAACATGATTAATGTGATGATTATGTGACGCTCATCACCATTCTCACTTATGAACACGTGCCTGACAACCACTTCCATTCTACATGAAGATGAGATAGAATGAGTATCTCTTAGGTATCTAATACAGGGGACCGAGTCCGAGATATTAGAATCTTCGTGGTATAAGTTAGAACCCATGGACGGCCATTCCTGAGATCCAGAAAGTCTAAACCTTGTTTGTGGTATTCCGAGTAGGATCCGGGAAGGGATGGCTGTGACGAGCTTCAAACTCGCGAGTGCTTGGCGTAGTGACAGACGCAAAAGGATAGTAAATCCTATTCCAGTATGATCGAGAATCGACAGGTGATTAGCCATGCAGTGACAGCGCATTGGACCATTTTCACAGAGAGGAGGGGATGTAGCCATTAACAACGGTGATGCCCAACATACAGCTTGCCATGGAAAGGAGTAGGAATGATTGGATGAAGACAGCGGGAAAGCAGAGGTTCAGGAGGAACGAAAGCACCTCTATACGCTTATCTAAAATTCTCATCAATGAATTACATAAGTATCTCTATCCTTAGTTTATCTTTTAATTATTTTAATTATCAATTCTCTATAACCATTTGAATCCACCTGACTGAGATTTACAAGGTGACCATAGCTTGCTTCAAGCCGACAATCTCCGTGGGATCGACCCTTACTCACGTAAGGTTTATTACTTGGACGACCCAGTGCACTTGCTGGTTAGTTGTGCGAAGTTGTGATAAAGTGTGATTCACGTTTGAGAGCACCAAGTCTTTGGCACCATTGTTGATGATCACAATTTTGTGCACCAAGTTTTTGGCACCGTTGCCGGGGATTGTTCGAGTTTGGACAACTGACGGTTCATCTTGTTGCTCAGATTAGGTTATTTTATTTTTAAGCTTTTTATTTTTATTTTTTATTTCTATTTTTGAAAAAAATTTTCAAAAAAAAAATATTAAATAGTTTTTCAAAAAATTTAATTTATGTTCTTCAGAATTTTTAAGAAGGAATTCTGGAATTTCATGGGATATGTTGAATCCTGGCTGGCTGTAAAGCCATGTCTAAATTCTTTTGGACTGAGGCTTCTTCTTCACATGCTTGAACTATGTATGCTAAAGCTTGGCTGGCCATTGGCCATGTCTAGTATTTTGGATCGGAGCTTTCACTGAAAGCTTGGCTGGCTAGTAAGCCATGTCTAATTCCTGGACCGGAGCTTTAGACTAACATTGCAAGTCCTGGAATTCCTATTAAAAATTTTGAAATCCTTATTTTCCTTTTCAAAATAATTTTTGAAAAATATACAAAAAAAATTTATAAAATCATAAAAACCAAAAATTTGATGTTTCTTATTTGAGTCTAGAGTCAATTTTTAAGTTTGATGTCAATTGCATGTTTATCTCTTTCTTGCATTTTTTGAAAATTCATGCATTGCATTTTTCATGATCTTCAAGTTGTTCTTGGTAAGTCTTCTTGTTTGATCTTCATATTTTCTTGTTTTGTGTCTTTTCTTGTTTTCCATATGCATTTTCAATTTGTTAGTGTCTCAAAATTAAAAATTTTTAAGTTTGGTGTCTTGCATGTTTTTCTTTTCTTAAAAAATTTTCAAAAATAAGTTCTTGGTGTTCATCTTGACATTCAAAGTGTTCTTGGTGTTCATCTTGAAACTCATAGTGTTCTTGCATGCATCTTTTATTTTAATCCAAAATTTTTATGTTTTGCATCAATTTTATGTTTTTTTCTTTCTTCATTAAAAATTCAAAAATAAAAAAAATATCTTTCCCTTATTTCACTCATAATTTTCGAAAATTTGATTTGATTTAGTCAAAAATTTTTAAACTTAAGTTGTTTCTTATGAGTCAAGTCAAATTTTCAATTTAAAAACCTTGTCTTTTTCAAATCTTTTTCAAAAATCAAATATTTTTCATTTTTCTTTTATCATTTTCGAAAATTTCAAATTGATTTTCAAAAATATTTTTCTTATCTTGTTCATAATTTCAAAATCTTTACTAACAATTAATGTGATTGATTCAAAAATTTTTAAGTTTGTTACTTGCCTAGTAAGAAAGGTTCAATCTTTAAACTCTAGAATCATATCCTTTTAGTTTCTTGTTAGTCAAGTAATCAACTTTGATTTCAAAAATCAAATCTTTTTAAATTTCTTTTTCAAAATAAGTTTCAATCACATCTTTTTCAAAATCAATTTCAAAATCTTCTCTAACTTCTTTTCTAACTTCTTATCTTTTCAAAAATTGATTTTCAAATCTTTTTCAATTAACTACTTGACTTTTTGTTTGATTTTAAAAGTTTACTATTTCAATAATATCTTTTTCAAAACTACCTAACTAATTATCTCTCTAATTTTCGAAAATCACATTCCTCTTTTTCAAAATTCCTTTTTTTATTAACTAATTGTTTTAATTTTTACTTTAATTTAATTTAATTTTTCTTTTTTTTTTATTTTTGAATTCTAACTTTAAATTTAATTTAAAAACAAAAATATTTTAATTTTAATTTATTTAATTTTCGAAAATTTTTCTCTCTCTCATCTCCTTCTAATTATTTATTCATCTACTAACACTTCTCTTCCACCCAAGAATTCGAACCCACTCTTCCCCTCTGTGCTTGGATTATTATCTTTTTCTTCCTCCATTCTTCTCTTCTTATACTTACATAAGGAATCTCTATACTATGACATAGAGGATTCCATATTTTCTTTTCTGTTTTCTTCTTTTTCATATGAGCAGGAACAAGGATAAGAACATTCTTGTTGAGGCTGATCCTGAACCTGAAAGGACTCTGAAGAGGAAGCTAAGGGAAGCTAAAGCACAACTCTCTAGAGAAAATCTGACTGAAATTTTTGAAAAAGAAGGAGACATGGCCGAAAATAATAACAATCCAAGGAAGATGCTTGGTGACTTTACTACACCAAATTCCAATTTACATGGAAGAAGCATCTCAATCCCTGCCATTGGAGCAAACAATTTTGAGCTAAAGCCTCAATTAGTTTCTCTGATGCAACAGAATTGCAAGTTTCATGGACTTCCATCAGAAGATCCTTTTTAGTTCTTAACTGAATTCTTGTAGATCTGTGATACTGTTAAGACCAATGGGGTTGACTCCGAGGTCTACAGGCTTATGCTTTTCCTGTTTGCTGTAAGAGACAGAGCTAGAATATGGTTGGACTCTCAACCTAAGGATAGCCTGAACTCTTGGGATAAGCTGGTCACGGCTTTCTTAGCCAAGTTCCTTCCTCCTCAAAAGCTTAGCAAGCTTAGAGTGGATGTTCAAACCTTCAAATAGAAGGAAGGTGATCCCTCTATGAAGCATGGGAGAGATATAAGCAACTGACCAAAAAGTGTCTTTCTGACATGCTTTCAGAATGGACCATCCTGGATATATTCTATGATGGTTTGTCTGAATTATCAAAGATGTCATTAGACCATTCTGCAGGTGGATCCATTCACCTAAAGAAAACGCCTGCAGAAGCTCAGAAACTCATTGACATGGTTGCAAATAACCAGTTCATGCACACTTCTGAAAGGATTCCTGTGAATAATGGGACGCCTATGAGGAAGGGAGTTCTTGAAATTGATACTCTGAATGCCATATTGGCTCAGAATAAAATATTGACTCAGCAAGTCAATATGATTTTTTAGAGTCTATAATTCCCTGTAACATAGGCACCATGACCTTTGAGAAGGCTCTGTGTGACCTGGGGTCAGGAATAAACTTAATGCCACTCTCTGTAATGGAGAAACTTAGGATCTTTGAGGTACAAGCTGCCAGAATCTCATTAGAGATGGCAGACAACTCAAGAAAACAGGCTTATGGACAAGTAGAGGACGTGTTAGTGAAGGTTGAAAGCCTTTACATCCCTGCTGATTTCATAATCCTAGACACTGGGAAGGATGAGGATGAATCCATCATCCTTAGAAGACCCTTCCTAGCCACAGCAAAAGCTGTGATCGATGTGGACAGAGGAGAGTTGGTCCTTCAACTAAATGAGGACTACCTTGTGTTTAAAACTCAAGGTTCTCCTTCTATAACCATGGAGAGGAAGCATGAAAAGCTTCTCTCATTGCAGAGTCAACCAAAGCCCCTACAGTCAAACTCTAAGTTTGGTGTTGGGAGGCCACAACTAAACTCTAAGTTTGGTGTTGAACCCCCACATTCAAACTCTAAGTTTGGTGTTGGGAGGTTCTAACAATGCTCTGAATATCTGTGAGGCTCCATGAGAGCTCACTGTCAAGCTATTGACATTAAAGAAATGCTTGTTGGGAGGCAACCCAATGTTATTTAATTATATCTATTTTATTTTTATTTTTATTTCATGTTTTCTTTAGGTTGATGATAATGTGAAGTCACAAAAATAACTGAAAAATCAAAAATAGAATAAAAAACAGCATTTAAAACAGCACACCCTGGAGGAGGAGCATTCTGGCGTTTAAACGCCAGAAACAAGCATCTACCTGGCGTTAAACGCCAGAAACATGCTACTTTTGGGCGTTTAACGCCAAAACAGGCAGCAGTCTGGCGTTAAACGCCAGAATTGCACAGCAAGGGCATTTTACACGCCTAATTGGAGCAGGGATGTTAAGTCCTTGACCCCACAGGATCTGTGGACCCCACATGATCCCCACCACTTCTTCTCTCCTCTTCACACCTTTTCATAACTCTCTTCTACAAATACCCCTCACCAATCACCTCAATCACTCTTCCCCATCACCTCTTCACCACTTACATCCATCCTCTCTTCCCCATAAACCCCACCTACCTCCAAAATTCAAACTCTTTTCCCTTCCAAACCCAACCCTAATGGCCAAACCCTAAACTTCCTCCCACTCCTATATAAACCCCTCATTCCTTCTTCATTTTCACCCAACACAACCCTCTCTTCTTCCCCTTGGCCGAATACACCTTCTCCTTCCATCTCCTCCTTTTTCTTCCTCTTCTCCTTCTTTCTTTCTTCTTTTTCTTGGGGATGAGCAAACATTTTAAGTTTGGAGTGGTAAAAGCATAGCTTTTTGTTTTTCCATAACCATCAATGGCACCTAAGACCAGAGAAACCTCAAGAAAGAGGAAAGGGAAGGCAATTGCTTCCACCTCTGAGTCATGGAAGATGGAGAGATTCATCTCAAGGGTCCATAGCTCAGTAGTAGAGCATTTGACTGCAAAATAAGAGATCATGGACCTCAACAAGAGCATGAGAAATTCCCTCATCAAGAAATCCCTGAGATGCCTCAAGGGATACATTTTCCTCTACACAACTATTGGGAGCAACTAAGGATAAAAGCACCAAAAATCACTAGGGATGAAGCAACAAAGGCAAGGAAGAGACATAGAGGAGCTCAAGAGCACCATTGGTTCTTCAAGAAGAGGGAGACGACACCATCACTAAGGTGGACCCGTTCCTTAATCTCCTTGTTCTTATTTTCCCTTTTTTTGTTTACTATGCTTTATGTTTTATTTATGTTTGTGTCTTATTACATGATCATTAGTATTTAAGTGTCTATGTCTTAAAGCTATGAATATCCTATGAATCCATCACCTCTCTTAAATGAAAAATATTCTAAAAACAAAAGAACAAGAAGTACAGGGTTTCGAATTCATCCTTGAAACTAGTTTAATTATTTTGATGTGGTGACAATACTTTTTTTTTCTAAATGAATGCTTGAACAGTGCATATGTCTTTTGAAATTGTGGTTTATGAATATTAAATATGTTGGCTCTTGAAAGAATGATGAAAAAAGAGAAATGTTATTTGATGATCTGAAAAATCATAAAATTGATTCTTGAAGCAAGAAAAAGTAGTAAATACAAAGCTTGCAGAAAAAAAAGGGGGAAAGAAAAATGGCGAAAAAAAAAGAGAAAGAAAAAGAAAAAGCAAGCAGAAAAAGCCAATAGCCCTTAAAACCAAAAGGCAAGGGTAATAAAAAAGGATCCAAGGCTTTGAGCATCAGTGGATATGAGGGCCTAAAGGAATAAAATCCTGGCCTAAGCGGCTAAACCAAGCTTGACTTTACTATGAGTTTGTGTGTTTTTCTATGATTTCAGGTATTTTTTTGCTGAAATTGAGGGATTTGAGCAAAAATCAGATTCAAAGGTTGAAGAAGGACTCTAGATGCTGTTGGATTCTGACCTCCCTGCACTCAAAGTGGATTTTCTGGAGCTACAGAACTCCAAATGGTGCGCTCTCAATTGCATTGAAAAGTAGACATCCAGGGCTTTTCCGTAATATATAATAGTCCATACTTTGCCCGAGTTTAGACGACGCAAACTGGCGTTCAACACCAGCTTGATGCCTTATTCTGGAGTTAAACGCCAGAAACAGGTTACAAACTGGCGTTCAACTCCAAGAGAAGCCTCTACACGTGTAAAGCTCAATACTCAGCCCAAGCACACACCAAGTGGGCACCGGAAGTGGATTTCTGCATCATTTACCCATTTCTGTAAACCCTAGTAACTAGTTTAGTATAAATAGAACTTTTTACTATTGTATTTACATCTTCGGATCTATCTTTGATAAGTTTTATGCTATCTTAGACCTTTATGGGGGCTGGCCATTCGGCCATGCCTGGACCATTATCACTTATGTATTTTCAACGGTAGAGTTTCTACACACCATAGATTAAGGTGTAGAGCTCTGTTGTTCCTCGAGTATTAATGCCAAGTACTATTGTTTTTCTATTCAATTCAAGCTTATTCCTATTCTAAGATATTCATTCGCACCCAAGAACATGATGAATGTGATGATTATGTGACGCTCATCACCATTCTTATTTATGAACACATGCCTGACAACCACTTCCGTTCTATATGAAGATGAGATAGAATGAGTATCTCTTTGGTATCTAATACAGGGGACCGAGTCCGAGATATTAGAATCTTCGTGGTATAAGTTAGAACCCATGGACGGCCATTCCTGAGATCCGAAAAGTCTAAACCTTGTCTGTGGTATTCCGAGTAGGATCCGGGAAGGGATGGCTGTGACGAGCTTCAAACTCGCGAGTGCTGGGTGTAGTGACAGATGCAAAAGGATAGTAAATCCTATTCCAGTATGATCGAGAACCGACAGATGATTAGCCATGCAATGACAGCGCATTGGACCATTTTCACAGAGAGGACGGGATGTAGCCATTGACAACGGTGATGCCCAACATACAGCTTGCTATGGAAAGGAGTAGGAATGATTGGATGAAGACAGCAGGAAAGCAGAGGTTCAGGAGGAACGAAAGCACCTTTATACGCTTATCTGAAATTCTCACCAATGAATTACATAAGTATCTCTATCCTAGTTTATCTTTTAATTATTTTAATTATCAATTCTCTATAACCATTTGAATCTACCTGATTGAGATTTACAAGGTGACCATAGCTTGCTTCAAGCCGACAATCTCTGTGGGATCAACCCTTACTCACGTAAGGTTTATTACTTGGACGACCCAGTGCACTTACTGGTTAGTTGTGCGAAGTTGTGACAAAGTGTGATTCACGTTTGAGAGCACCAAGTCTTTGGCGCCATTGTTGATGATCACAATTTCGTGCACCATCCGCTAAGATAACATCGGACGGGGTCTGACAGACTTCATCAGCAGTAACCATGAATGGATAATCCTTCCCCCAGAGCGAGGAACCCTTACTCTGCTCAACAAAATCATGCAACTTCTTCTGGTTCTCATAAAATTTCTAAACCTCCTCTATTGAAACTTCTAAACCATCATCGGACTCTTTCGACAGATCCACAACATCAGCTTTCTTTCTTTTTAAAATCACCTTCTTTCTCTTCGGTTTTGGCTGATCAACCTCACCAGTACCGACCTTATTCGCTTTCAACGTAGATCCTTCCTTATCAAGACCTTTGCTCTTCACCCGAGCCCTCAGACTCGCAGCAGATACAACCAAATTGAAACCCTTACCTAAATAATCTATAACAGCAGCCTTATTATCTTCCCACTGCAGCAGTTCATATACAGAAATTAACTCCTTACGATCAACAACCTCAGTCAAGTATTCAATTACACATTCATTCCTTGCATTTATAACCTCCGGCCCCAAAATACTTTGAGGCTCCGAACATCTCCAGACAGGAAATTTCTCCCCAAAATACTCATCTATATAAAAAGAAAACTCTCCCTCAATATTTATAACCTTTACATACATCTCCTTGAAATTTTTAAAAGAGGATTTGTAAAGTTTGAAAACAGCAAAATGGGGTGAACTATTCAAGTTCACCCAACTTCCCTTCCAAACCCATTTTTCTTGAAACAATGAAAAGAATAACTCCACCGACGGTTCCTCCTCCAGAAACTCTATTAGAATTTCAAAACTATGAAGGAATGCCCAACCATTAGGATGAAGTTGGGAAGGCGCACAATTCAGCTATTTCAAAACCTGACACTCAAAATCTGTGAACGGTAACTTCACCCTCAACTCCTCCAAAACACTACTATACATATAAAAAAACTCAAAACCCTCCCCTCTGTGAAAAATCCTGTCACTTGGAGAACAGGGCAGTAGCTCCACCCGAACCCCAGCACCTACCCTAACAATCTTACTACTATCAATCTCCTTCATAGCATCCTCATCCAAAAACAAAGACGCATAATTCCTCACGTCCTAATTAACCTAATCATAGGACCAATCAATCTTCTCCTTTTTCTCCTTTTCGAAACCCATCAATAACCAACAAACAATGAAGGAGAAGAAGAAGAAAAACAGAAAAATGCAGGAGGAAGATCACAAAGGTTAGAACATACCTCTCTTATTCCTTTTTCTTCCAAATGTCTCTGATAAACAAAAAGAAATGGAGACAAAGTGAAAACCTTCAGGATTCCAAGTGTGATTTAATTAAACACACTTTACCACCTATTTCGATTCCACTGCCCTTAAATCAAATCAGTTACCTCAAAAATAGTGAACTACATTGGAACCACGCACGTGCATTTAATTCTGTCTCTCTGCAACTAAACACCATCATTTACCATTATTAACTGTTTAATAAAGCAGTTTGAACTAGGGGCTACAGAGCCTCACCCAATTGGCTGAGTTACTCAATCACTAAATAACCGATCTATGTTTCATTAATAAGCTTAACCTGCTTCATTAAACACATTTCCAGGCTAAGCTTGGGGGCTATGATCCGACCGTTACAAACACCAAGTCATAATTTGGCATCATGACTGAAAGAGCGAAACTCTCGCACAATCTAGAATTTTCTAAAAATAAATTCCCGTTGTAAGTATAGCTTCTAGACCGACAAGAATTCCTTCCTTACAAAAGTTTTGTTTGTCACTTAAGCAAACCCAATAAAATTGATAACCGAGTATTTAAACCTCGGGTCGTCTTCTCAAGGAACTGCAGGGAGGTGTTCTTATTATTAGTTATGGAAAACAGTATTTTTGGGTTTTAAAAGGTTTGAACAAGGGAAATAAATTGCAGGAATTAATAAATTAATAACTAATAAAACTCTTGGCAAGGTATGAAAATTTGGAAGTCCTATCCTAGTTATCCTTATCGATGGTGATGAGAATTGAGATTTAATCCCACTTAGTTAACCTTTACTAAAGCAAAGGAAAGTCAAGTGGACTAATTAGTTTGATCCTCAAGTCCTAGCCAACTCCTAAGAAAGGACTAGAGTTATCGAAATTCAATTCAATTAGCAAAAATAACAATTGTCAATCACGATGAGTTTGATAACTCAAGAGTCTTCAATTAATCAATTAAAGCCAAGAATATAAAAAAACTAAATAAGAATCATAAATCTGAAATACCTCAATTTATATTAAATAAAGAAAATCCTAACATAAATGGTTTATAAGCCAATTTGGCAACATAAGTAATCAAAAAGCATTAAAGTATCTGAAAGCGGAAGAGAAATATAAAGTAAAAGGAATATTGAACCTGAGAGGAAGTTAAAATCCTAAATCCTTTAAGAGGAATCCTAATCCTAAAACCTAAGAGAGAGGAGAGAACCTCTCTCTCTCTAAAAACTACATCTAAATTATGAAAAGTGAATAATGGAAGACATGTTAATGAATGGACGCATTCCCCCACTTTATAGCCTCTAATATGTATTTTCTGGGCCAAAAACTGGGTCAAAAACAGCCCAGAAATCACCCCCAGCATATTCTGGTACGTACAGGTCGCGGGAAAGTGACGCGGAAGTGTCGTCCACGCGTTTGGGTGGATTGCGTTTCTGCCAGGTCACGCGTCCGCGTGATCCACGCATTCGCGTCGTCTGGCTTCGGGGCAGCTCTATGGTAAATTATATATCGTTGCGAAGCCCCGAATGTTAACTTTCCAACGCAACTAGAACCATCTCATTTAGACCTCTGTAGCTCAAGTTATGACCGTTTGAGTGCGAAGAGGTCAGGCTGGACAGCTTAGCAATTTCTTTAACTTCTTGTATTCCTTCCATTTTTGCATGCTTTCTTTCCATCCTCTAAGCCATTCCTGCCCTGTAATCTCTGACAACATTTAACACACATATCAAGGTATCGAATGGTATAAAGGGGGAACTAATATTAATAAAATTAAGGTCAAAGAAAACATGTTTTCACATATATCATATCATAAGGAAGGAATTGTAAAACCATGCAATTTCATATGAATAAGTGGGTGAAGAATTGATAAAATCACTCAATTAAGCACAAGATAAATCATAAAATAGTGGTTTATCAACCTCTCCACACTTAAACATTAGCTTGTCCTCATGCTAAGCTCAAGAGAAGCTATAAGGGAGTGAAGAGAAATGGTAGAATGTATGAAATGCAACCTATCTATATGAATGCAACTACATGCAAAATGTTTCTACCTACTTGGTTAAAAGTAAATAAGTCCTCCAAGACAAATATGACTCAAATTCCACTAATTCAAATTACACAATAAAAAACAAGTAAACTTGTAAGAAGATAGCTCATGAAAGCAGGGAACATAGAATTAAGCACTGAACCCTTACTGGTAGTGTATATCACTCTAACTCTCAAGTGTCTAGGGTCAATCACTCTACTCTTCCCTAGTCGTGCTTTCTCAACCTTGTTCTTCATCTAACCAATCAACAAATATTTAGTATACCAATGCAAACATCATGAGGTCTTTTCAGGGTTGTAATGGGGCTGAGGTAAAGGTAAGGATATATATATATATATATAAGGCTAAGTGAGCTAACAAAGTGAATCCTTGATTAGTCTAAGATCTCACCTAACATATACATACTTTATATAATTTAAAATGCTTTACCTAGCTACCCAAATTTTTTCCACTTTTGTATTACATGCTCATGTATCAAACTTATTTTTGAATTTTGTCCCATGTGCATTGATTCTTTTTATTTTGCATTTGGGGTAATATTTTTTTTTGTATTCCCTTATTTAATTACTAAATTTTTTTTTCAATGCACATGCTAATTTAATTATTTTGATTTCACATGAGCATGCTTCCCAAATTTTCAAAATAACTTATTCAATTTAATTCCCCTTTTTTTTTTCTATCATCCTATGTTCCCATAAAATTTCCCATACTTAAATTATACACAATATCTATCTTAAGCTAACCAAGGATTCAACTTAGGATTTTTAATTTGTTTTTCTACTTAAGGCTAGTAATGTGGTTATAAAATAGAAGGGGATTAAAAAGCTCAAAGTGGCTAACAAGGGTGACATAAAAGGGTAGGCTTATTTGGGATAAGTGAGTGAAAATAAGTAATGGCCTCAATCATATGCAAGCATGTAAATACACTAAATAATGGACATATAGAGTGGAACAAAGTAAAGATTGTAATTATAGAGAAGAAAACACAGAAGAATAAAATATTTATGGTTAACTAATGTAACCATGTAATTAATCTCAAAATCTCACAGGTTGTGTGTTCTTTGGCTCAAAAACCATGTTCCAAATACACTTCAAACAAATTTAACACATAGAAAATTTTGATTTTTTTTTATTTAAATTAGTGAAATTTTTTTTTTCAAAAATAGGGTCCTAGAAAGAAACTTATTATTTTTCAACCAAGTAGTATTTAAATGCAAACAATCAACTATACATGCAATCTATTATGCAATGCAACAATGAACTAATGAAGAAAATAAGACATTAGTGTTGAGAAGAGAATAACTAACCCATGGAGATCGGTATCGACCTCCCCACACTTAAAGATTGCACCGTCCTCGGTGCATGCTAAGATGTACAAGTGGATGGGCTGCTCCAACTGATGCCTTTCTCTATAGATTGTGCAGATTGACTTGTCTGTCTGCCCATATAGAAGTTCTTCCTTTTTCCTTCCTCGGTGGCCATCCTGAAAGAAGAGGAAAAGGGAGAAAAGTAACCCAGAAATAAAGATAAGAAAAATAAATAAAATATGGGTTGGTAATGCCAAATAATAAAGGTTTCAATTACATGGTAGCTACAACATGCAGTGAGAAAATAGTAGAAGCATACGGCATATCAATAGCGCAAGAATTGTAACAATGGGGAAGAGGGTGTGGGTAATGCGAAATAGTGTAAGTGCATATCAATGCAAAAGGAATATCAGTATTATAAAAATTACAATTGACTTATGAATAATAATACCCAATTAGAATAAAACAAGTCATGAAGCACCAAAATAATTCAAAAAGATGTAACAGTTGAAGAAAAATTTTTTAACACCAATGAAAAAATAATAAATTTAGAAAAGAAAATAAAAATATGCACAAAATTAAAAAGATGAAGAAGAAGAAAGTAAGAAAGGATAAGAAAAATTAGGATTGGGGAAGAAAAGAGAAGATATTTTGGCTGATTTAGATAAGCTGTGCGCCGCATGTGACGCGGACGCGTGGGTCACGCGATCGCGTGGCCTGATTTGTGCGATTGGCGCGAGTGCAGCCTCGCGTTCGCGCAACTCTCTATTTCAAACTCATTTTGCCAAAATTTAAGGTGACGCGGTCGCGTGGGTGACGCGATCGCGTGAATGGCCATATTTTGAAAATGACGCGGATGCGTGGGGCACGCGGTCGCGTGATAGGGCTGGTGTTTCTAGCATCATTCCAGCCCCACTCCATCATAACTTACTGCCATACACTCCTTTTTACGTCAATTTTTAGGGTCACGCGTTCGCGTGGGTGACGCGGACGCGTGGGCATGTTTGTGCCAAAGGCACGCCTCCAGCCACGCTCTCGCGTGACTCTCTGTTCAATTCTCTTTTCTTTAAAACGCACTGGTGACGCGGACGCATCAGCGACGCTGACGCGTCGCGTGCATGTTTTTTTTTTTTTTTATGTAGAATGCAAAATGCAATGCTAATGTGGATGTTATGAATAATTCCAGGTTCAATGAAATAAAATAAAACTTAAAAACAAACAAAACGAAATAAAATTAAAATTGAAAAAGGAACGATCATACCATGGTGGGTTGTCTCCCACCTAGCACTTTTAGTTAAAGTCCTTAAGTTGGACATTTGGGGAGTCCTTTGTTATGGTAGCTTGTGCTTGTACTGATCCTTGAATCTCCACCAATGTTTGCAATTCCAGTATCCTCCGGGATCCCAAACTAGGCGCAGAAAGCCTTCAAGCAAGGTAAAGCAAGTGACAAGGCCCCAAGAGTGTTGATTTCTAGACTGAATTTCGGGATCCCAGACCTTGCCTTTGCACCCATCTTCTTGTTGATCATTAGTGCTCCAACCGGGTGACAAGCAATCTGAATTCTCACTAAAGCAGCCAAATAACTTCCTAGACCCATTCAATTTAGTATTCTTCCAACCATGATAATTCAACCGTGAGCTACCTACCATAATGAACCTAGGATTGTGTTGCCAACCACTAACCATCTCCCTCTTACTCTTAAAGCCACAAAGAGCTCTAAGCTGACCATCTGTCTCAAGTAGCCCATATTCAAGTGGGAAAGTAAAAGTTAAGGATATGAATTTTAACCACTTGAATGTTGTATTGGATGGTAATGCCTTTGGGGAAGAGGTCTCCAACAACTTTGGCAAGGTGATTTCAAGCTCCATTCCCTTGTGCTCTTCCTTGACAACTTCCACCTCTTTGCGAGCTTCTTCAATTCCAACCTCTTCCTCTTGGTAGCTTTCTTCCAAATCAAACTCTTCTTTATGGCTTACCAAGGGCATGGGAGGTTGTGCTTCCTCTTCTTTAATCTCCATCTCTTGATCAACCTCTGCAAAATCTTCAACCATGATATGCTTTGGAGGTTGTACACCCTCTTCAACATCAAATTCAAACTTCTCGGCGGAATCCTGTACAGTTCTCGATTCCCATGGAGGTTCAGCATCTCCTAAATCTTCAACCATTTCTTTATCTGCAACTATTATGGCTTCCTCCACTTGTTCCAATACAAAGCCATGTTCCTCATTGTCCACCAAAGTTTCTAGTGTCTCCTTCATGCTACGCTCTTCTTTTGATTCTCCACATGCAACCATGGGAGTACTTTGAGTGCTCAGATGTTGAGAAGCTAATTTATTTACTACCTCGGTTAAGGCAGTCGCGAGTTCTAGTACATCCCTTTGCATCTTCGCTTGCCCTTGAAGAAGACCACGAAGGATGTCATCTATTGGAGATTGGGGTGGATATGAGGGTTCATTATTTTGGAGAAAGGGTTCATAATAGGAAGGTGGTTCTTCTTGATAAGGATATGGAGATGGTGAATATTGAGGTGGTGGTTCTGGGTGTGGTTCATATGGTGGTTGGTGTGGTGGATATAGGTTAGGGTCATATGGTGGTGTTTGGTGGTAAGGGGCTTGTGAGTATGGTGGTCCAGAGTTGTGTTGAGGAGATGGTTCATAAGCATATGGCGGGACTTGTTGGCAACTACAAGGGGGTCCACCATAGTCATCATTTTGGTATGCATCACAGAATGGTTGTTGGTTATAGTGCATTGGAGGGGGTTGTTGCCAAGAGGGTTGATCAAATCCTTGTGGCTCCTCCCATCTTTGATTCTTCCAACCTTGATGCCTATTTTCATTATAGTTTCCATTCCTTACAACAACATTGGAACCAAACTTAAAGCGATGGAGGTGAGAACTCATAATAGCAAATAAAAATTAAAACCGAAAATAAAAACAAATTTAAATTAAAAGGGTATTGAAATTTAAATTTTGAATTTGAAAATTAAATTTTGAATTTTGAAAATTAAATTTTGAAATTTGAATTTTGAATTTTGAAATTTGAATTTTGTAAAAGTTAACAATATAAGATAAAGTTTTGAAAAAGATTTAAATTTTGAAAAGGTTTGATTTTTAAAATTTTAAATTTAAATTTTGAAATTTGAATTTTGGAATTTAAATATTGAAATTTGAAATTTGATTTTGAAATAAGATAAGATAAGATTTTGAAAAATATATGATTTTTGAAAAAGATTTGAATTTTGAAATTTAAAACTAAGATAAGATAAGATAAAAATTTTAAAAAAATTTGAATATATTTTTTTTATGCAAATTTCGAAAATTGAATTAAAATAAAGAGAAAAGATATTTCTGAATTAAATGGGGAAAGAGAAAAACAATAAAATGACACAAAACTTAAAATTTTTAGATCAAAACGAAGAAAACAACTAAGAACAACTTGAAGGTCAAGATGAACACGAAGAACAATTTGAAGATTAAGATGAACACCAAGAACAAATTTTTGAAAAATTTTTAATAACTAAATAAAAACCAATAACCTCTTAATTTACGAAAAAGCAAAAATAAAAACAAAAATAAAAACAAATAAACAAGCAAAAAGCAAATATTTACAATAACCAATAATAAGGCACACGTTTGCAATTTCCCGGCAACGACGCCATTTTGAAAGAGCGAAACTCTCGCGCGATCTAGAATTTTCTAAAAATAAATTCCCGTTGTAAGTATAGCTTCTAGACCGACAAGAATTCCTTCCTTACAAAAGTTTTGTTTGTCACTTAAGCAAACCCAATAAAATTGATAACCGAGTATTTAAACCTCGGGTCGTCTTCTCAAGGAACTACAGGGAGGTGTTCTTATTATTAGTTATGGAAAACAGTATTTTTGGATTTTAAAAGGTTTGAACAAGGGAAATAAATTGTAGGAATTAATAAATTAATAACTAATAAAACTCTTGGCAAGGTATGAAAATTTGGAAGTCCTATCCTAGTTATCCTTATCGATGGTGATGAGAATTGAGTTTTAATCCCACTTAGTTAACCTTTACTAAAGCAAAGGAAAGTCAAGTGGACTAATTAGTTTGATCTTCAAGTCCTAGCCAACTCCTAAGAAAGGACTAGAGTTATCGGAATTCAATTCAATTAGCAAAAATAATAATTATCAATCACGATGAGTTTGATAACTCAAGAGTCTTCAATTAATCAATTAAAGCCAAGAATATAAAAAAAACTAAATAAGAATCATAAATCTGAAATACCTCAATTTATATTAAATAAAGAAAATCCTAACATAAATGGTTCATAAGCCAATTTGGCAACATAAGTAATCAAAAAGCATTAAAGTATCTGAAAGCAGAAGAGAAATATAAAGTAAAAGGAATATTGAACCTGAGAGAAAGTTGAAATCCTAAATTCTTTAAGAGGAATCCTAATCCTAAAACCTAAGAGAGAGGAGAGAACCTCTCTCTCTCTCTAAAAACTACATCTAAATTATGAAAAGTGAATAATGGAAGACATGTTAATGAGGACGCATTCCCCCACTTTATAGCCTCTAATCTGTGTTTTTTGTGCTGAAAACTGGGTCAAAAACAGCCCAGAAATCGCCCCCAGCGTATTCTGATACGTACAGGTCGCGGAAAAGTGACGCGGAAGCGTCGTCCACGCATTTGCGTGGATTGCGTTTTTGCCAGGTCACGCGTCCGCGTTATCCACGCGTTCGCGTTGCCTGGCTTCGGGGCAGTGATGAGCGGATAATTTATACGCTTTTTGGCATTGTTTTTAGTATGTTTTTAGTAGAATCTAGTTACTTTTAGGGATGTTTTCATTAGTTTTTATGTTAAATTAACATTTCTGGACTTTACTATGAGTTTGTGTGTTTTTCTGTGATTTCAGGTATATTCTGACTGAAATTGAGGGACTTGAGCAGAAATCAGATTCAGAGGTTGAAGAAGGACTGCTGATGTTGTTAGATTCTGACCTCTCTGCACTCAAAGTGGATTTTCTGGAGCTACAGAACTCGAAATGGCGCGCTTCCAATTGCGTTGGAAAGTAGACATCCAGGGCTTTCCAGCAAATTATAATAGTTCATACTTTGCTTGAGGATAGACGACGTAAACTGGAGTTCAACGCCAGCTCTCTGCCCAATTCTGGAGTTCAGCGCCAGAAATGGATCAAAACCTGGCGTTCAACTCCACAAATGGCCTCTGCACGTGGAAATTTAAAGCTCAGCCCAAGCACACACCAAGTGGTCCCCGGAAGTGGATTTATGCATCAATTACTTACTTCTGTAAACCCTAGTAGCTAGTTTATTATAAATAGGACTTTTTACTATTGTATTAGACATCCTGAGTTTCATCTGCGGATCACAGACAGTCTTGGTTACTCCGGTTCCCCTCTGGGGCCGAGGCCAATGAACTCTCTTACCACTTATGTATTTTCAACGGTAGAGTTTCTACACTCCATAGATTAAGGTGTAGAGCTCTGCTGTTCCTCAAAGATTGATGCAAAGTACTACTGTTTTCTATTCAATTCATCTTATTTTGCTTCTAAGATATTCATTCACACTTCAACCTGAATGTGATGAATGTGACAATCATCATCATTCCCTATGAACGCGTGCCTGACAACCACTCCCGTTCTACCTTAGATTGAATGAGTATCTCTTAGATCTCTTAATCAGAATCTTCGTGGTATAAGCTAGATTGATGGCGGCATTCATGAGAGTCCGAAAAGTCTAAACCTTGTC
>NC_029794.2:12638921-12640319 GCF_000816755.2 Arachis ipaensis | reverse complement strand
ACTTAAAGCCATCCATGGAAAGGAGTAAGACTGATTGGATGAAGATAGCAGGAAAGCAGAGGTTCAGAGGGACGAAAGCATCTCTATTCGCTTATCCGAAATTCTCACCAATGATTTACATAAGTATTTCTATCCCTGTTTTATTAATTATTTTCGAAAACCCCATTACTATTTTATATTCGCATGACTGAGATTTACAAGGTGACCATAGCTTGCTTCATACCAACAATCTCCGTGGGATTCGACCCTTACTCACGTAAGGAATTACTTGGACGACCCAGTGCACTTGCTGGTTAGTTGTGCGAAGTTGTGAACCATGGTATTGGCATCATGTTTTTGGCGCCATTACCAGGGAAAGAAAGAGCGATGAATTTTACATAATCAAAGTGTAATCACAATTTCTGCGCACCAAGTTTTTGGTGCCGTTGCCGGGGATTGTTCGAGTTTGGACAACTGACGGTTCATCTTGTTGCTCAGATTGGGTAATTTTCTTTTTGTTTTCTTTTCAAAAATATATTTTTCTTCAGAATTTTTAAGAATGAATTCTAGTGTTTCATGAAGCATGTGAAGCCTGGCTGGCTGTAAAGCCATGTCTAAATTCATTTAGACTGAGGCTTCCAATTTGTTATCAAGAGCAAGCTAGTTGTTGCCAATCCACCTGCTACTGTTCCTGATTTACATACTAAAGCTTGGCTGGCTATTAAGCCATGCCTAACCTTTTGATTGGAGCTTTAGACTAAAGAGCACAATATTCCTGTAATTCATATTAAAGATTTTGAAATCCTTATTTTTGTTTTTCAAATAATTTTCGAAAAAAATACAAAAAAATTAGAAAATCATAAAAATCAAAAATATTTTTGTGTTTCTTGTTTGAGTCTTGAGTCATGTTATAAGTTTGGTGTCAATTGCATGTTCATCTTGCATTTTTCGAACTCTCATGTATTCATAGTGTTCTTCATGATCTTCAAGTTGTTCTTGGTAAGTCTTCTTGTTTGATCTTTGCATTTTCATGTTTTGTGTCTTTTCTTGTTTTTCATATGCATTCTTGAATTCTTAGTGTCTAAGCATTAAAGAATTCTAAGTTTGGTGTCTTGCATGTTTTCTTTGCATTAAAAATTTTTCAAAAATATGTTCTTGGTGTTCATCTTGACATTCATAGTGTTCTTGGTGTTCATCTTGACATTCATAGCATTCTTGCATGCATTCATTGTTTTGATCTAAAAATTTCATGCATTGCATCATTTTTCTTGTTTTTCTCTCTCCTCATAAAAATTCAAAAATAAAAAAAATACCATTCCCTTTTTCTCTCTCAAAAATTTGAAAATTAGATTTGACTTTTTCAAAAATTTTTAAAATCAAGTTGTTTCTTATGAGTCAAATCAAATTTTCAATTTAAAA
>NC_029794.2:12637923-12638845 GCF_000816755.2 Arachis ipaensis | reverse complement strand
AAAATTTGATTTTCAAAATATCTTTTCTAACTTCCTATCTTCTTATCTTTTCAAAATATCTTTTCAAAATTTATTTCAACTAACTAACTAACTTTTTGTTTGTTTCTTATCTGTTTCAAAACTACCTAACTAACTCTCTCTCTCTAATTTTCGAAAATATCTCCCTCTCTTTTTCAAAATTTCTTTTTTTTTATTTAACTAATTATTTTAATTTTTGTTTTTTAATTTTTGAAAATTACTAACCTTTTTCAAAAACTATTTTCGAAAATCACTAACTCTTTTTCAAAAATTATTTTCGAAAATTCCCTTTCTCTCTCATCTCCTTCTATTTATTTATTCATCTACTAACACTTCATCTCACCCAAATTCGAACCCCCTCTTCCATCTGTGTTCGAATTTCTTCTTCTTCTTTTCTTCTAACTCACACTAGGACCTCTATACTGTGGTAAAAAGGACCCCTATTATTATTATTATTTTTCTGTTCTCTCTTTTTCATATGAGCAGGAGCAAGGACAAGAACATTCTTGTTGAAGCAGATCCAGAACCTGAAAGGACTCTGAAGAGGAAATTAAGAGAAGCTAAATTACAACAATCCAGAGAGAACCTTTCAGAAATTTTCGAACAGGAAGAGGAGATGGCAGCCGAAAATAATAATAATGCAAGGAGAATGCTTGGTGACTTTACTGCACCTAATTCCAATTTACATGGAAGAAGCATCTCCATTCCTGCCATTGGAGCAAACAACTTTGAGCTGAAACCTCAATTAGTTTCTCTAATGCAGCAGAACTGCAAGTTTCATGGACTTCCATATGAAGATCCTTTTCAGTTCTTAACTAAATTTTTGCAGATATGTGACACTGTTAAGACTAATGGAGTAGATCCTGAAGTCTACAGGCTCATGCTTTTCCCTTTTGCTGTAAGA
>NC_029794.2:12637043-12637888 GCF_000816755.2 Arachis ipaensis | reverse complement strand
ATGTACACTTTTGAGAGGAATCCTGTGAGTAATGGGACGCCTATGAAGAAGGGAGTTCTTGAGATTGATACTCTGAATGCCGTATTGGCTCAGCACAAAATATTGACTCAGCAAGTCAATATGATTTCTCAGAGTCTGAATGGAATGCAAGCTGCATCCAACAGTACTCAAGAGGCTTCTTATGAAGAAGAAGCTTATGATCCTGAGAACCCTGCAATAGCAGAGGTAAATTACATGGGTGAACCTTATGGAAACACCTATAATCCATCATGGAGAAATCATACAAATTTCTCATGGAAGGATCAAAAGCCTCAACAAGGCTTTAATAATGGTGGAAGAAACAGGTTTAGCAATAGCAAGCCTTTTCCATCATCCACTCAGCAACAGACAGAGAATTCTGAGCAGAATTCATCAAGCTTAGCAAACTTAGTCTCTGATCTGTCCAAGGCCACTGTGAGTTTCATGAATGAAACAAGGTCTTCCATTAGAAATTTGGAAGCACAAGTGGGCCAGCTGAGTAAAAGGATCACTGAAATCCCTCCTAGTACTCTCCCAAGCAATACAGAAGAGAATCCAAAAGGAGAGTGCAAGGCCATTGACATAACCAAAATGGCCGAACCCAAAGAGGGAGAGGAGGACGTGAATCCTAAGGGGGAAGACCTCCTGGGACGTCCAGTGATCAATAAGGAGCTTCCCTCTGAGGAACCAAAGGACTCTGAGGCTCATCTAGAGACCATAGAGATTCCATTGAACCTCCTTATGCTATTCATGAGCTCTGATGAGTATTCCTCTTCTGAAGAGAATGAGGATGTTACTGAAGAGCAAACTGCCAAGTTTCTTGGTGC
>NC_029794.2:12587491-12637004 GCF_000816755.2 Arachis ipaensis | reverse complement strand
AAGCTATTGACATTAAAGAAGCGCTTGTTGGGAGGCAACCCAATTTTTATTTATCTAACTATATTTTTCTTAGTTATATGTCTTTATAGGTTCATGATCATGTGGAGTCACAAAATAAATATAAAAATTGAAAACGGAATAAAAAATAGCAGAAGAAAAATCACACCCTGGAGGAAGCATATGCCTGGCATTCAACGCCAGAACAGAGCATGGTTCTGGCGCTGAACGCCCAAAATGGGCATCATCTGGGCGCTGAACGCCAGAATTGCACCCTGAAGAAGAGCTGGCGCTGAACGCCCAGAACAAGCATGGTTCTGGCGTTCAACGCCAGAAATGGGCAACAAATGGGCGTTGAACGCCCAAAATGGGCACCAACCTGGCGCTAAACGCCCAGAGTTGTGTGCAAGGGCATTTTACATGCCTAATTTGGTGCAAGGTTGTAAATCCTTGAACACCTCAGGATCTGTGGACCCCACAGGATCATCTCATGATCTGTGGACTCCACAGGATCATCTCAGGATCTGTGGACCCCACAGGATCCCCACCTACCTCCACTCACTTCTTCTCACCCCTCTTTCATACAATTCCATAAACACTCTTCCCCATAACCCTTCACCAATCACCTCAATCTCTTCCCTATCACCTCTTCACCACTCACATCCATCCACTCTTCCCAATAAACCTACCTCATAAACTCCACCTACCTTCAAAATTCAAAATCAATTTCCCACCCAAACCCCCCTACATGGCCGAACCTTAACCCCCCTCCCTTTCCTATATAAAGCCTTCCATTCTTCCTCATTTTCACACAACACAACCCTCTCTTCTCTTCTTAGCCGAAACATAACCTTTCTCCCTCTCCTCCATTTCTTCTTCTTCTTCTATTCTTTCTTCTCTTGATCGAGGGCGAGCAAAATTCTAAGTTTGGTGTGGTAAAAGCATAAGCTTTTTGTTTTTCCATTACCATTGATGGCACCTAAGACCGGAGAATCCTCTAGAAAAGGAAAAGAGAAGACAAAAGCTTCCACCTCCGAGTCATGGGAGATGGAAAGGTTCATCTCCAAAGCCCATCAAGACCACTTCTATGATGTTGTGGCCAAGAAGAAGGTGATCCCTGAGGTCCCTTTCAAACTCAAAAGAAATGAGTATCCGGAGATCTAACATGAAATTCAAAGAAGAGGTTGGGAAGTTCTAACAAATCCCATCCAACAAGTCGGCATCCTAATGGTTCAAGAGTTCTATGCCAATGCATGGATCACCAAGAACCATGATCAAAGTAAGAACCCGGATCCAAAGAACTATGTTACAAGGGTTCGGGGGAAATACTTAGATTTTAGTCCGGAGAATGTAAGGTTGGCGTTCAACTTGCCAAACATGGAAGAGAACGCACGCCCCTACACAAGAAGAGTCAACTTTGACCAAAGGTTGGACCAAGTCCTTATGGACATATGTGTAGAAGGAGCTCAATGGAAAATTGACTCAAAAGGCAAACCGGTTCAACTAAGAAGACTAGACCTTAAGCCTGTAGCTAAAGGATGGTTGGAGTTCATCCAATGCTCAATCATTCCCACTAGCAACCGGTCTGAAGTTACTATAGACCGGGCCATCATGATCCATAGCATCATGATTGGAGAAGAGGTGGAAGTTCATGAGATTATACCTCAACATGATTCTTGAAGCAAGAAAAAGCAGCAAGCTTGCAAAAAAAAATAATAAAAAAAAATAGGCGAAAAAAAATTAGAAAGAAAAAGAAAAAAAGCAAGCAGAAAAAGCCAAAGCTCTTAAAACCAAGAGGCAAGAGCAAAAAGCCAATAACCCTTAAAACCAAAAGGCAATGACAAATAAAAAGGATCCCAAGGCTTTGAGCATTAGTGGATAGGAGGGCCTAAAGGAATAAAATCCTGGTCTAAGCGGCTAAACCAAGCTGTCCCTAACCATGTGCTTGTGGCGTGTAGGTGTCAAGTGAAAACTTGAGACTGAGCGGTTAAAGTCAAGGTCCAAAGCAAAAGAAAAAGAGTGTGCTTAAGAACCCTGGACACCTCTAATTGGGGACTTTAGCAAAGCTGAGTCACAATCTGAAAAGGTTCACCCAATTATGTGTCTGTGGCATTTATGTATCCGGTGGTAATACTGGAAAACAAAGTGCTTAGGGCCACGGCCAAGACTCATAAAGAAGTTGTGTTCAAGAATCATCATACTGAACTAGGAGAATCAATAACACTATCTAAACTCTGAGTTCCTATAGAAGCCAATCATTCTGAATATCAATGGATAAAGTGAGATGCCAAAACTATTCAAGAGGCAAAAAGCTATAAGTCCCTCTCATATGATTGAAGCTATATTTCATTGATAGTTTGGAATTTATAAGTATATTCTCTTCTTTTTATCCTATTTGATTTTCAGTTGCTTGGGGACAAGCAACAATTTAAGTTTGGTGTTGTGATGAGCGGATAATTTATACGCTTTTTGGCATTGTTTTTAGTATGTTTTTAGTAGAATCTAGTTACTTTTAGGGATGTTTTCATTAGTTTTTATGTTAAATTCATATTTCTGGACTTTACTATGAGTTTGTGTGTTTTTCTGTGATTTCAGATATTTTCTGGCTGAAATTGAGGGACTTGAGCAGAAATCAGATTCAGAGGTTGAAGAAGGACTGCTGATGCTGTTGGATTCTGACTTCTCTGCACTCAAAGTGGATTTTCTGGAGCTACAGAACTCGAAATGGCGCGCTTCCAATTGCGTTAGAAAGTAGACATCCAGGGCTTTCCAGCAATATATAATAGTCCATACTTTGCTCGAGGATAGATGATGTAAACTGGCGTTCAACGCCAGCTCTCTGCCCAATTCTGGAGTTCAGCGCCAGAAATGGATCAAGAACCAGAGTTGAACGCCAGAAATGGATCAAAACCTGGCGTTCAACTCCACAAATGGCCTCTGCACGTGGAAAGTTAAAGCTCAGCCCAAGCACACACCAAGTGGGCCCCGGAAGTGGATTTATGCATCAATTACTTACTTCTGTAAACCCTAGTAGCTAGTTTATTATAAATAGAACTTTTTACTATTGTATTAGACATCCTGAGTTTCATCTGCGGATCACAGACAGTCTTGGTTACTTCGGTTTCCCTCTGGGGCCGAGGCCAATGAACTCTCTTACCACTTATGTATTTTCAACGGTAGAGTTTCTACACTCCATAGATTAAGGTGTAGAGCTCTGCTGTTCCTCAAAGATTGATGCAAAGTACTACTGTTTTCTATTCAATTCATCTTATTTTGCTTCTAAGATATTCATTCGCACTTCAACCTGAATGTGATGAATGTGACAATCATCATCATTCCCTATGAACGCGTTCCTGACAACCACTCCCGTTCTACCTTCGATTGAACGAGTATCTCTTAGATTACTAATACAGGGGACCGAGTCCAAGATATTGGGATCTTCGTGGTGTAAGCTAGAATGATGGCGGCATTCAAGAGAATCCGGAAAGTCTAAACCTTGTCTGTGGTATTCCGAGTAGGATTCAATGATTGAATGACTGTGACGAGCTTCAAACTCGCGATTGTTGGGCGTTAGACGAAAACATCTCTATTCGCTTATCCGAAATTCTCACCAATGATTTACATAAGTATTTCTATCCCTGTTTTATTAATTATTTTCGAAAACCCCATTACTATTTTATATCCGCCTGACTGAGATTTACAAGGTGACCATAGCTTGCTTCATACCAACAATCTCTGTGGGATTCGACCCTTACTCACGTAAGGTATTACTTGGACGACCCAGTGCACTTGCTGGTTAGTTGTGCGAAGTTGTGAACCATGGTATTGGCATCATGTTTTTGGCGCCATTAACAGGGAAAGAAAGAGCGATGAATTTTACATAATCAAAGTGTAATCACAATTTCTGCGCACCAGGAAGCTATGGCAAATTATATATCGTTGCGAAGCCCCAGATGTTAGCTTTCCAACGAAACTAGAACCATCTCATTTGGACCACTGTAACTCAAGTTATGACCGTTTGAGTGCGAAGAGGTCAGGCTGGACAGCTTAGCAATTTCTTCAACTTCTTGTATTCCTTCCATTTTTGCATGCTTCCTTTCTATCCTCTAAGCCATTCCTGCCCTGTAATCTCTGAAAACACTTAACACACATATCAAGACATCGAATGGTATAAAGGGGGAATTAATATTAATAAAATTAAGGTCAAAGAAAACATGTTTTCACATATATCATATCATAAGGAAGGAATTGTAAAACCATGCAATTTCATATGAATAAGTGGGCGAAGAATTGATAAAATCACTCAATTGAGCACAAAATAAATCATAAAATAGTGGTTTATCAATGACTCATAACTCGGCCAAATAAAGTACAGCTCGACATTACACGTTACAAACCGAGCTCAACGGCCTACACACTAGAATCAAAACGACAGACTAGACATTATCATCCATTAAGCCTTATTATTATTCTTCAATTCAGACGATGAAATAGAAACATAACCGACTTGTTTCACTCCGCATATAAAGGTATAACATCTTCTTCTTAGGGACACAATTGAATTCTCAATACTGACTTAAATTTCGGAGTGCCTTTGCAGGTACACTCCCCCCTTGTTTCTTGCTCACGCTCCGCGCAATTGGACATCCCCTTGGAGTAAAGCTCAAACTTCCACAAGGCTCAAAGGCCGGCACCGAAAATAACAATTCGGCGTCAATTTCCAGGAACCGAGCTCTTCCCTCATGTATCCATACAAGAACATAAGCAAATGCCACCAAATCGTCATATTGCCCTTGCACAACTCAATTACTCAGTCAAATATAGTATTATTAATTTAAATGCTAAATAATTTGCTTTCTTAATGACTTATCTTGACTTACGTTCTTTAAGAATAACATTCTTTTTCAATTTTGAAAAAGAAAAGTATGCACAAGCACATGATGATTCACTACTAAATGTCATTGTATGAGGTAGATCATAAATTCCTGTGCCCAATGCTAAAATTTTCAGACTTGGTATATAACCATCAACTAATGGCATTATAACTATGACTATGAAAGTTCAATTTGTATAAATCTTATGAACCTCTTATACAAGCAACAATTTGAAATAAATCTGCCAAATCATAACAACAACCCCAATCTCCATATAACCATGTATTTGAGAAAATTTTTGAGCCAAACGCCCACGTTCATTCAGCATTGATGCTGGCTAGAGAAGAACATCAAATCTTGGTTTTCCCCGTTGTAGAATACCTGAGTTTCAAAAATATGCTCTTCTGGCCCAAAGCCAAGAGTAGGGGTCGTAATGGTTAAGGTAAAGTAGGATTTAGATCAAACCCTAACCCTAACTCTACTCGCAAATTGATATTTTTATATAAATTCAACAATATTCTATTCGTGAGTTGAGAATATTCCAACCTTAACCCTACCTGTTCTTAACCTGTGGATATCCTACCTTACTCGCGGGTTACCAAAAAGATACAATATTATTGCATAACTTGACGATAATTTAAAATATAATTGAATTTTATATAAAAAAAAACGTATTAAATTATCAATTAATAATCTTCTCTTAAGCTACATTTGTTTACAGAAACAGGACACTAAAACAGGAACACAGAGACACAAAATCATGTTTAACAAATGAAACATGAACAAAAAATTGTGTCCACTCACAATTAGTGTATTTTATTTTTGTCGTGACAAAAAAACACAGAAAACACTAAGAAGGATACAGAGACGCTACCAAGGGACACAATTTATTTTTTACTTTTTTTCATTATTCTTGTTAAGTTTTTATAATTTTATTATTATATTTTTTTCTCAAATTTTTTAATAAAAAAAAAGAATAAATTAAATTTTTATAATTTATTCTACTTTGTCACCAAACAGAATACAAAAATACTAAATTTATGTGTTTCTATCTTTTATGTCTTATTTTCAATGTCTTATATTGTTCTATTCTCAGAAACAAATACAGCCTTAGTGTCTAAGGATCTTTTGCATTTAGTGAGAGGTCTTTAGTTTAATATCCACTTGAAACATATTTTTATATAAGTATATAACATATACATATATAGAGTGCAAATTAGTCGAATAGGGTAGAACTCAACCCGCACAAGAATCCTACCCACAATTCTACCTAGCCTAGTTGGGTCGGGTTGGGTAGCCATGGGTAGAGTGCATATTGCCACCCCTACCCAAGAGTGTCTCCATTCTATGTCCTTAACACTTTCCATCCTTCCATGATAGAGGCATGTATACAATACATTCCAACTATGACAGAAATAACTGCCAATGGAAACTCATCAAGTATTGAATTATCTTAAATCATCTTTCCCGAACTATTATACATCTAACACTGGTTCCTTAGTCTCAAATGAATCATCTGATATTTGTTTAGATTCCATGGTTCTTGTATTGGCGTCCTGGTTGAATTGTTCATCAACTTCCTCTAACTCTGAAGTCTCTTCTGATGTATCATTGTCGTCTAAGTCCAAATTTGATTCACCATTTACCTTTGCATGCTCATTCTCTTCTCTGTAGTTGCCTTGATAAGGTTGACCAGACACCTTGATTTTTATACGCCGTCCTCCTTTGACGTATCTATATTTCCATCTAGGTGGTGGATATTTTTGGTGTATCTTCTCATATTTGTCCAACATGCCCAGCTCCTTAAAGACACCTCCAATCACTTGCACGACAGTCAAATTAGGATGAACACCAAGCTCCTCCATATCAGCAAAAACCTACAATCAGATCATGTCTGTTTCAGGATGATATTTGGTGGATATTTAGAGAGTTTGAATATTTTCTAGCAATTAGCTTGTCTTGGTTATATAGCTCTTTAATTTTATTTATCTTTTATTCTTGTAATTATCATTTATTTTTTGTCTGTAATAAAGTTTCTCCTCCTAAATATATTTCACCGGTTGAACAAGTAATATCCTATAATTTGGGAATTTCATGACTAGTAAGCAGATTATAAAGGTGCAAATTATTTATATTGACATAAAATCACAAATCAGAATAATACCTCAAACATCTTGTCATACATGCCTATCTTGTAGTAGATAGATATCATTTTATCAAAGAATTTACGAGGCAAGCTTTCCATATACTGCATTAATAACTTCATCCAAAGCTCTTCAGCTTCATCGATTCGATCATCTTCTGCTAATGCATTCAATAATGTGAAATAGCTTCCCATAGTCCTACCTTGGCCTTTGCTTAACATCCACTTTGTTACCTACAGTTCCATCGGTAATTTGTATACGCGGGAACTAATTTAGAGGATATTCCCAGATCGAATATACACAGCAACATAAGACATTAGAAAGTTAAACAAAATATAAATTAAAAAAATAAACTCAAAATAAATTAAATAGCTCTGGTTCCTGAAGATGACATCCAACAACCTGGTGAATACAACATGAATGAAGACAAAGGCATTAAGGTTGCGTTTTGAAGAGAGACTGAGACTGATAGACTAAGAGACTAAGACTGGGAGACAAAGACTAAATTAAGTCTTTGTATTGCGTTTAGTGTAAAATTTATTGAACTGTGTTATGTCTCACTATTATGTCTACTTTTAAGATAAATATGGAGATTGACGGGTAGATGAAATTTGAAAAGTTAAATGAAGGTGTTTTTGACAAGAAATGTTATTAAAGTTTCAGTCTCCGTTATAAAAAATTTCAATTCTCTTGTGTCCACACTTTCTGGAGGTACTGAAGGGACTGAAATTTTATGTCTCGGGACTAAAATTTTATGTCGCGGAACTAAAATTTTAGTACCAGTCACTGACCACCATACACAATACTGAATTACAATCTCCCAGTCTCTGTCCAAGTCTCTGAAACAACCGCTACCTAAAAGTTTACATGGATAGCATTTCTTTGTTTAAGTACCTGTATCACCCGCTTCCACTCTTGTTGATCTTCTAGAGTCTTGAGTGCCTTTTTCATAGTAATTAAAGGGAACTCTAATTCCCAAGCAACATAGGAATCAAGAGCACCATAAACTTCCTCTTTGACATTTGACAGCTGTCTAATCTACACACAACACATACAGAGACATTAACTTTTCCAAGAATCCAAATCACCTAGGAAAAAATCAATCACAAATTTTCTACTATCATGATTATCAAGTGAGAAGAAACAACTGGAACAAAAATTAAAAAGTAAGCACCATTTCTAACCATGAAACTTTAAATCACTGACAAATTTTAACCATGAAGGGAGGAAACTAATTTTGTACTCATGAAAGATAGTTTATGTGACAAAAGTATTTGAACTTTACTTTTATTGTAGATTTGTTAAAATTCCAAGCTTTCAATGGTAGAAAATCAGAATTGTTCGTCTTTTGTACAAAATTAGTTTCCTTTATTCATGGTAGATTTGTCGACATGCTGAACTTTTATGATAGAAATGGTAATTTCTTCGAAATTAAATTAAAAACTTACAGTCTCAACAAGCTTAGCAGCCTTGTTAATGGTCCCAACTCTTTTATGGGTCTTCCAAACTCGTGGATAGCGCGGCCTTGGACCTTTTGCAGCACACACCTGAAATTACAACAAAAGAACTTAAGACAAAAAAATGTTTGGCGCTATGAGTTTGCATATTTTAACTAGTAATGTCACTTCCCAAATCTTACCACAGTGCTTCGTGTGCTTGATGGAATTTCCATTGCTTGAAATGTTTTAGCAATAAGTAAAGGAGAAACTCTCAGTGCATGCATCCTGAAGAACTGTCTTTAGAATAGAACACTGAACACCATAACGATAAGAGCAATTCAGCTCGTTTCAGTTTCCAATATAACACAGAGAAAGCGTATGTCAATCAAGAAAAGTTAAAGAAACAGAGCCACAGTCTACAGACGTAACGACAACGGCTTACCTGAAGATTGACACAGTGAGAGCGGCGACGGTGAGAGGAGAGGCCGATATCCTGACGCAGCGGCTCCACGGTGGAGTTCCGAGTGAGGAGGGCCGCTCCACAGTTGGCAGCTGGGAGAGGTGCGGCAAAACAGCAGAGCTCAGAGAGCGTGAAGCTGTGAGAGCCGAGAGAGTACACAGATGGGATTAGATCAAGGTTCTGAAAGGCGAAAGCTATAGATATCAGAACCGAATTGATAATTTCCTCGGTTATACAATTGGATCACTCCTTCAACTTCACAAGTTAAATTGGTTAATTGGACCATATTTAAATAAAAATATAAAATTATAAAAAATAAAATTAAAATTAAAAGGTTAAAATACATGTATTTATAAACATATTAATAATAATCAAGTTGGGTAAAGTATTAAATTGGTCCCCTATGTTTGGGTGTAATTCTGTTTTAGTCCTTAAGGTTTAAAGTGTCCTATTTAAGTCCAAAAAAGTTTTATATAGCATCAATTTAGTCCCACAGTGAGGTTAAATATAAATAATTAACGGAATATCCTACATAACAACAGTACAAGAACAAAATTGATAATTTGGAGAACAAGTACAAGCTCCAGAGGCACAAAATCAACCGTTGATGCATCAATACATTTATTTATCATTCTTTTTAGTTCTATAGAAAATATTTTATTTATATATTAAAAAAAATAATAAATAAATGTATTGATGCATCAACGGTTGATTTTATGCCTCTGGAGCTTGTACTTGTTCTCCAGACTATCGATTTTGTTCTTGTACTGTTGTTATGTAGGATATTCCATTAATTATTTAACGTTGACCTCACTGTGGGACTAAATTGATACTAAATGAAATTTTTTTGGATTCAAATAGAACACTTTAAACCTTAAGGGTCAAAACAGAATTACGCCCAAACATAGGGGACCAATTTAGTACTTTACCCTAATCAAGTATTAATTTTTAGACACAAATAATAATATAAAAAAAGTATCATTTAAATAAAGATGTTTAAAACATTTTTTTAAAGATGTTTTTAGTAATTAAAATTTAATACATATAATAATTAAATTCTCTGCCGTCATAGGGTTAGGATTTAAGATTCTCAAAATTAATATATATAATAGAGTATTTTAATTATTTTCTATAATAAAGTTATTGTAGTCAATTTCTATATAAAAAAAGAATATTAATTTAGACCGGTTCAATATTTGGTTTATTGATTTTTTAGCCAAATCGATTTATCTGATTTAATTTTGACAAAAGAATACGGTTTAATTGATTATATGTATTGAATTTTAATTACTAGAAAACATCTTTAAAAAAAAAACGTTTTAAGCGTCTCTATCTGAATGGCTCTTATACAAAAATAGATAATAAACTAGTCACTAACACAGAATATTTTTTTTCACAATCGATAAATCACAAGGTTACGAGAGCCGAATCGATTAATGAACCGGTGAAGTGACTGTTTTAATAGTTCAGTGATCCAACTGAGATTCAACCGATTTAATTAAATATAAAATAAAATTTTTAAAAATTTGATATATAATTTCAAATATTCAAATTTAATGAATTATAAGCTAATAAAATTCAAAATTTCACAATTTCACATAAAAAATTATCTATAATTTATTATTTAAAGTTCACAAATAACTTCAAATATCAAAGTTTATAACTAAAAAATACCAAAATTCACATATATGCTACTCATCACAAATCATATTCATTACAGAGTAAACTAACACAAGTGTTCAATATTAGTTAAAATCAATTATTTGAAATTCCTTAGACTAATTAAGGCATTCCCATATAAAGCACACTATTAAAGAAACTAACATCAAGTCATATATGCTACTAAACAAACTTAACACAGGTTCATATAACTTAAATGCCACATCCCCCAAGAGAATAACAAAGTGAAATTTCAGACTTTTCAATAATTTTTTGATCAACCTATAGTCATAGTTCTAAGAACCGAATCAATCGGTTCAATCAGATTAACCGAAAACCAATCACCAAATCGGTTCAGTCAGTTTCAAAAACTACTTAACAAAAAACCGATCAAACCAGGAGTTAACAGGTAAACTGAACGGTTTTTTTAATGGATTTTCGGTTTAAACTGCCCCCAACAGCGTCATTTAATGGGCTGGGAAAAAAAAACCTAAATCTAATACCCTAACAGCCTAACGCAGCCCCAACCCCATTCCCACCCTCTCCTCTCTGAAACTGAAAATGGAAATTGAAAGAACAAAGTGAAGAACCCTAGCCCCTAGCTCCCAGCCCCCAGCCCCCAGCCCCGCTCGTTTTCATCGCCACTCTTCTCCGCTGGGTATAGGCGTGTTTGTGGAAGCATCGTTGCGTGTGGAAGCTCCGTCGCGTGTGGAAGCTCCGTCGTCGTCTCCTCTGTTCGAGAGCTCTCTCTTTGTGTTCACGTGTGGAGGCTCTGTCGCCGTCGCGTGAAAGCTCTATCGCCGCGCGTGAGAGCTATGTTCGAGCTCTCCCTCTCTCTGTCTTCGCCATTGTCTGTCTCTTGCTGCCGGTAAGTAAATGTTATTACTTGGAATTATTTTTATGTATACCGTATTTCTCTCTTGGGTTGGGTTGGATCAAGGATTGATTTTTATGATGCTAAAATTGAATATTGAATATTGTTTTGATTTATCGCATTTGGGGGTGGATATCATTTGAATCGGGATGCAAATTTTGCTAATTAGGTAGGTAATTGTTGTTGGATGACTTGGATCTCGTCCCCTCCTTTTTGTGTGAATCTCGTGTTGAATGCTCATAGCTCAGGCATGAGTTGATATTCTCCTTTGATTCAACTGTTTCTTTTCAAGTTTTAACTGAATTGTTAGAGTGATTGATTTGACGTTGGTTTCCAATTTTGCACTCTATATACTTATTGGATTGGTTGAGTTCTCTGCCCTTAAAGTTACATGCATCCAAACACATAGATTTTCTACTTTTGATATTCAAGCAAAAGTTGAAAGAACTAGTGGGACTGGTAGGAAAAACAAGGTGGACAACCGGGAGCTTATTGGTGGTGGGAAAGTGAATGATAGCATGGCAAAGGGTCCCCAAAGGAATAGTTAGATCCATATTGCCATGAATCTCAATTTGGGAGGAGGTAATGAAACAATTGAAGATGATAGTTTCTCCCGTCATTGTTGAAGTAGAACTTCTGGTCTTATATTATAGTTTAATGCATTATCTCTTGGGACACAGTTTTGGATTTTATGTACTCAGATAATAAATGTATCAATTGGTCTTTAGATGATATTTAAAAGTCTCCTATCTTTTACCAAAAAAAATTGAAGAGAAGGCCTTATACCTATATATCATCATATTGTGTGCAAGTTTGAAACAATTGTTTGTTAGTATTTCTTTTGATAGTAGAACATTATGTGTCTGTCTTTATGTGCGTTTTGATTGTTTTTAGTTATGAACTTTGATGTTTGAAATTGTTTGTGAACTTCTAATATTAAATTATGGATAATTTATTATGTGAAATTGTAAAATTTTAAATTTTATTAAATTAGAAATTATTGAATTTATATATTTGAAATTATATATTGAATTAAAAATAATTTTATTTAATATTTAATTAAACCGGTTGAATTCCGATCGAACCAATAACCAGTAAACCAGTGACCTTACCGGTTCAGTTCTCGCAACCTTGCCTTTAGTTGAGGCTATGTACTTCGCAACATTGACACAGCAAGCAAGCTTATCAGTTTTCTCATCCGAGATTTCAACTAAAAACTCTTCTTCCAACATCAATCAGAGATGGATCCAGTTGAAGAGCACACGTTTTTAAGTTTAACTAATTTTACTCAGCAACAAGCCAACTACTAATAAATTAACTTAGAACTAAAATAATAGCACAAAAATAACTCAGAAAATTACAAATAGTCAACAATAATTAACCCAGAAGTCAGAACAAAATAACAATAATCCAGCTCTTTTAACAACAATGAACAACAAAGAAAATTAACTCACAAAACAATAATTAACCCAGAAAAACAACAATTAACAATCAACATAATTAAATCCAAAAAATAGAAATTAACTCCCAAAAATAAAACTGAAGAAGTAGTAGAGGAGTGGAGGCTTACAAACACAGAAATTCAGTAACTCAAAATAAGCAAAAATTAACAAAATCAGAATCAGAAATCAGAAAATCAAATAAAAGTATAAAACAAGCAAAAATAAATTGAAGCAGCACTGCTAACCAACGACAAAAGAGGAAAGCAAGTGACGGTGACGGAGGAGGGAAAGCGAGCTCAAACAAAGAGCAACAGACCACTCGAAGAGGGATGTTGGCCTCAGAGAGAGAGAGAAAGAGCTCTAAGAGACAACTACTGATTGAGCAACCTTTGTGACGGCGACGCCATTGGGTCAATAGGACGTTCGTGCGACGGCGATGAGAAGAGGAGTTATGAGAACTGAGAAAACTTTGGCGATGAGAAGAGTGCAACAGCACCCGTGCTTTTTCCCTGCCAGCTGTGACAGCACGCTCTACCGGAGGAGGAGTTCGGCGATGAAGGATGTCAATGGTGGCTAGCTGGGCTTAGGGTTAGGTTTCAGAGAGTGAGAGAAAGGGTGTGGGGTATTTCTTCGTTCTTCTTCCTTCTTATTTTTCTTAAATAGCAAAATGGCATCATTTTTTTATGGAAAAGTATAGGTAGACAATAAAAATATTACACAATGTGAATAATGGATATATCATATGTTCAATTCACTAGATGTGCGGATGGTTATTCTAATATTAAGATTTAGGTAGGTAATTTGGGGGTGTAGTGTGTTTTTACTTTATTGAGCCAATTTTAGAGCCCATTGTTCACATTATTCATAAAAGCCATTGTCTACCTAGTAAAGTCCTTTTTTTATTGATGCATCGAACTGGAAGCCATGAAAAAACCCGATCGGTTCTGGTGGTTCATTGTTTAACCGTCGTTTGGCCGGTTCCCTGATCAACTTTTTACAAGACGGTTTTATACCTCAATCAAATAGGCTAAGTGATTGGTTCTCAGTTGACTGGTTAAACCGGTTAATCCAGCTCGATTTTCAAAACAATGATAAATCAAGTCCAGCAGGTGATCTTAAATTCAATATTTGTATCTTTATCGAATAAATTTGGAGTTTAACCAACATTGCCTTCATCTTGATTAACAATTCTAGAAAAAAAATTAACAAACTAATTAAAATAATCCAATACTAGCAAAACATAAATTCAACTAATTTATAAATCTCGTTATATATGCTATATTAACCTAATCTGTTCTGATCTTTTTAATCCCTAGTCATTATCCATTGAGCATTTACCCATTTTGGTTCTCAAAGAATTTTGGGTCAGACACTTTAGTCCCCAACTAAAATTAATTACTCGATTAGTCCCTAACAAATAATTCCGTCAGTCACTTAGGTCCTTGGCTCCTTTCACTCTAATGGAAGACAAAATGGTCTCTGACAACTCTAACAAGGGACAAAATGATTCCTGACAACTCTAACAGGGGACAAAATGATCCCTGACCCTAATTTTCATCAAATCTCGCATAATCCTAACATTTATACTCTCATTCACCTTCACAGTCTTCTTTTCCATCTTTTCTTTCCTCCACTTTAGCTCCAAGATCAAACCATGGTGTAACTACCGTGCGTGTCGCATCTACATCAACATGTCATGGACCACACATTTCCTAAATCTATGTGACTGGTACACCCATGTCCTCCGCACTTCACCCACCAGAAGCATTTACCTCCATGTCCTTGATAACAGCATCACCTCTAACCCCGACAATGTCCACCACATCCTCAAGACCAAGTTCCACAACTACCCCAAGGGCACGCCTTTCTCTACTCTCCGGCAAGTAATATAAATTGTTGGACATTAAGACATCATGAGAAGATTCTCCTTTGACATCATATGCAAATTTTCATTTGGAATGGACCCCGAGTGCTTCATTCCTTCTTTTACGGAGTCCAAGTTGGCAGACAGCTTCGACCTCGCATCCAAGCTCATATGGAAACTGAATCGATTACTGAACATTAGTTCGGAGAAGAAGCTGAAGGAAGTGATTGGAGTGGTGGACAATGTGGTCATAGAAATGATAGGGCAGAGGAGGAGGTAGATGGCAACGACGACGACGGGTCTTAACAAATCAGACTTGCTGTCTAGATTTATGGGATCCATCAAGGACGACAAGTACTTGAGAGACATAATCATTAATTTCCTGAGTATGAATTGGTTGGAAACAAGTTGAGGATTTTTCTTCTTGTGAGCAATGAAGTTGCAGAGTGTGCATTATGTAGCTTGAAGTTATAGTGTTAAACTCTTAGTGTTATGTGAGATATGATGGAAATTGGGGGAGAACAGTGTCGTTTCTGAACAGAGGATGTCAGGGATCATTTTGTCTCTTGTTAGAGTTGTCAAGGACCATTTTGTCTTCTGTTAGAGTTGATAGAGTCAAGGACCTAAGTGACTGACGAAATTAATTGTTAAAGGCCAATCGAGTAATTAATTTTAGTTGGGGACTAAAGTGTCTGGTCCAAAATTCTTTGAGGACCAAAATGGACAAATACTCTTATCCATTATATTTTTGTTGTCTTTTGCTACATGGGAACATGTTTCACATACATGAAATTTATAAATTTCTTTGAATGTGGCTATGTGATTCAGATGGAGGCAATATTTCATACATGATTAAAAGAAAAAAAAATTGTTCAACAATAAGACTACAACTTAGCTCTTTTTAAAGGTAGACCAAGACTCAGATTTAGACATCCAAATCAACACCATGAGTAATTCACCATTTAAAATTTAATGTAAAAGATTGGTGCACGAAATTGTGATCTCCAGGCTCGAACAAATCCTGGTAATGGCTCCAAAGCTTGGTGCTCTGATCTTAATTCATAATTGTCACAACTTCGATACAACTAACCAGCAAGTGCACTGGGTCGTCCAAGTAATACCTTACGTGAGTAAGGGTCGAATCCCACGGAGATTGTTGGTATGAAGCAAGCTATGGTCACCTTGTAAATCTCAGTCAGGCGGATATAAAATAATCATGGAGTTTTCGAATATTATATAATAGAATAGGGATAGAGATACATATGTAATTCATTGGTAGGAGTTTCAGATAAGCGAATGGAGATGCTTTTCGTTCCTCTGAACCTCTGCTTTCCTGCTATCTTCATCCAATCAGTCTTACTCCTTTCCATGGCTGGCTTTATGCAAGGGCATCACCGTTGTCAGTGGCTACATCCCCTCCTCTCAGTGAATAATATGCTCACGCACCCTGTCACGGCACGGCTATTCATCTGTCGGTTCCCGATCATGCTGGAATAGGATTCACCCTCCTTTTGCGTCTGTCACTAACGCCCAGCACTCGCGAGTTTGAAGCCCGTCACAGTCATTCAATCATTGAATCCTACTCAGAATACCACAGACAAGGTTTATACCTTCCGGATTCTCTTGAATGCCGCCATCATTCTAGCTTACGCCACGAAGATTCTGGTTAGGAGATCTAAGAGATATTCATTCTAGCTTTATTTCATGTAGAATGGGGGTGTTTGTCAGGCACGTGTTCGTAGGGGAGATGGTGATGAGCGTCACACATAATCATCACCTTCATCACGTTCTTGGGTGCGAATGGATATCTTAGAAGCGAAATAAGATGAATTGAATAGAAAACAGTAGTACTTTCATTAATCTTTGAGGAACAGCAGAGCTCCACACCTTAATCTATGGAGTGTAGAAACTCTACCGTATGAAAATACATAAGTGAAGGTCCAGGCATGGCCGAGATGGCCAGCCCCCTAAGGGTGTTTGTCAGGCACGGGTTCGTAGGGGAGATGGTGATGAGCGTCACACATAATCATCACCTTCATCACGTTCTTGGGTGCGAATGGATATCTTAGAAGCGAAATAAGATGAATTGAATAGAAAATAGTAGTACTTTCATTAATCTTTGAGGAACAGCAGAGCTCCACACCTTAATCTATGGAGTGTAGAAACTCTACCGTATGAAAATACATAAGTGAAGGTCCAGGCATGGCCGAGATGGCCAGCCCCCTAAAACGTGATCACAGGATCAAAATACAATCCAGGATCCAAAGATGAACAATGGAATAAAACTGAGACCAAAGATGGTCAAAAAGACGTCTAATACAATAGTAAAAGGTCCTATTTATAATAAACTAGTCACTAGGGTTTACATGAGTAAGTAATCGATGCATAAATCCACTTCCTGGGCCCACTTGGTGTGTGTTTGGGCTGAGCCTGAGTGTTGCACGTGCAGAGACCATTTGTGGAGTTGAACGCCAGTTTCTGTGCCAGTTTGGGCGTTCAACTCTGGTTTTGGATCCTTTTCTGGCGCTGGACGCCAGATTTGGGTAGAAAGCTGGCGTTGAACGCCAGTTTACGTCGTCAATTCTTGGCCAAAGTATGGACTATTATATATTGCTGGAAAGCTCTGGATGTCTACTTTCCAACGCAATTGGAAGCGCGCCATTTCGAGTTCTGTAGCTCCAGAAAATCCACTTTGAGTGCAGGGAGGTCAGAATCCAACAGCATCAGCAGTCCTTTTTCAACCTTGAATCTGATTTCTGCTCAAGTCCCTCAATTTCAGCCAGAAAATACCTGAGATCACAGAAAAACACACAAACTCATAGTAAAGTCCAGAAATGTGAATTTAACATAAAAACTAATGAAAACATCCCTAAAAGTAACTAGATCCTACTAAAAACATACTAAAAACAATGCCAAAAAGCGTATAAATTATCCGCTCATCAAAGATCACAGAGTAAACATCTAGAATCTCTTTTTTCAAAACAAGGGCTCATAAATCATAATATTACTGAGTCTACATAAATTCAACTAATATAACAGAATAGTCCACCAAAATAGTAATAATTTATAAATTAATTTGTTGAATTTAGAAATTACTCATTACATACTCAGTATCAGCTTTATACCATACTTTCTAACCTCATATATAACAAAATCTAACTCCCTTCAAAGTAAAAAAAATAAACCTAGGATTTAGAAAAAGAAAAAATATATTTTAATGATCCAATTAGAATAAGGAAAACTGGAAAAGAGAGAACATGGGTTAAGATAACTCACCAGCTACTATTGTCCTTAGAGACTCAGTGACGAGACCGGTGAGAAGGAAGCGACAGCGAGGCCCTGAAGCTAAAAGATGACAAGCGAGGACGAGCCTAGGGAAGGCGACAAAGGAAGAAGACGGCAAGGGCCAGTATCGAGGTATGGTGATGCCTAACAATAATTATGAATAAGAATGGAGTAAAATGTGTGAATTGGGTAGGCTTGATTTTGGTTGATTGTGAATGAGTGGATTGAAGTGGTTTGAGGTTGTTTTATTGAGTTAAAAACTATTTCAACTTATGAACTTTTAGGAAGTTGATAACTTCTATTTTTTTGTTAAAAATTTGATTTTCGGCCCACTTCGGCGGGCCGTAACTCGGTCATCAAAGTTGAAAAACTTTACAAAATTGGATTCTTATGAAAATTTAGTTATCAATCTTTTCAACGGTTTAAGAATGGTTCAATCTCAGAAGTCTCGGTAGATTCCTACGTATACTATTGATCATAGCGGGATTATAAGAATATTATCAGGTATCGGACTAGCTTGAAGCCGGTAGCCTTTTCCTTATATTATAGGCTTTCTAGTCAAGTCCAAATCCTTTTCAAAATGAAAGAAATTTCTCTCGCAGATTGAAATTTGGTGCACGAAATTACAATCACTCTGTAACTCTGCACAGCTAACCAGCAAGTGCACTGGGTCGTCCAAGTAATACTTTACGTGAGTAAGGGTCGAATCCAACGGAGATTGTCGGTTTGACGCAAGCTATGGTTATCTTGTAACTCTTAGTCAGGATATCAATAATTCTCAGTTTTAAATTATAATAAATAAAAAACATGGATTAAATGGTACTTGTTATGCAGTAATGGAGAATATGTTGAAGTTTTGGAGATGCTTTGTTTTCTGAATCTCTGCTTTTCCCCTGTCTTCTTCTTTACGCACGCAAGGCTCCTCCTATGGGAAGCTGTGTGTTGTGGATCACCGTTGTCAATGGCTACCATCCGTCCTCTCAGTGAAAATGTCCAGGTGCGCTGTCACCGCACGGCTAATCATCTGTAGGTTCTCGATCATACTGGAATAGGATTTACTATCCTTTTGCGTCTGTCACTACGCCCAGCATTCGCGAGTTTGAAGTTCGTCACAGTCATCCAATCCCTGAATCCTACTCGGAATACCACAGACAAGGTTTAGACTTTCTGGATTCTCACGAATGCTGCCAATGGGTTCAAGCTTATACCACGAGGACTCTGATTAAGGAATCCAAGAGATACTCATTCAATCTAATGTAGAACGGAAGTGGTTCCCAGGCACGCGTTCATAGTTTGAGAATGGTGATGAGTGTCACTGATCATCACATTCATCATATTGAAGTGCGAATGAATATCTTAGATAGAAACAAGCATGTTGAATGGAAAACAGAAGTACTTGCATTGATTCATCGAGACACAGTAGAGCTCCTCACCCCCAACAATGGAGTTTAGAGACTCATGCCGTCAAAGAGTACAAAGTTCAGATCTAAAAATGTCATCAGGTCCAAAATAAATCTCTAAAAGTTGTTTAAATATTAGACTAGTAACCTAGGTTTACAGAAAATGAGTAAACTATGACAGATAGTTCAGAAATTCACTTCTGGGGCCCACTTGGTGTGTGCTGGGGCCCACTTGGTGTGTGCTGGGGCTGAGACTTGAGCTTTACACGTGCATAGGCTGTTTCTGGAGTTAAACGCCAGTTTGTAACCTGTTTTGGGCGTTGAACTCCACTTTGTAACTTGTTTCTGGCGTTTTACGCCAGAATAGGGCAGAGAATCGGCGTTGAACGCCAGTTTTTGTCATCTAAACTTGATCAAAGTATAGACTATTATATATTGCTGAAAAGCCCTGGATGTCTACTTTCCAACGCAATTGGGAGCGCGCCAATTGAATTTCTGTAGCTCCAGAAAATCCACTTTGAGTGTAGGGAGGTCAGAATCCAACAGCATCAGCAGTCCTTTTTCAGCCTGAATCAGATTTTTGCTCAACTCTCTCATTTTTAGCCAGAAAATACCTGAAATTACAGAAAAACACACGAACTCATAGTAAAGTCCAGAAATATGATTTTTTCCTAAAAACTAATGAAAATATACTAAAAACAAATTAAATTATACTAAAAACTTCCTAAAAACAATGCCAAAAAGCGTATAAATTATCCGCTCATCACAACACCAAACTTAAATTTTTGCTTGTCCCCAAACAACTGAAAATCAAATAGGATGAAAAGAAGGGAATATACTATAAATTTCAACTATCAATGAAACTTAGCTCCAATCAGATGAGAGGGACTAGTAGCTTTTTGCCTCTTGAATAGTTTTGGCATCTCACTTTATCCATTGGAGTTCAGAATGATTGGCATCTATAAGAACTTAGAGTTTAGATAGTGTTATTGACTCTCCTAGTTCAGTATGTTGATTCTTGAACACAGCTACTTTATGAGTCTTGGCCGTGGCCCTAAGCACTCTGTTTTCCAGTATTACCACCGGATACATACATGCCACAGACACATAATTGGGTGAACCTTTTTAGATTGTGACTCGGCTTTGCTAAAGTCCCCAATTAGAGGTGTCCAGAGTTCTTAAACACACTCTGTTTTTGCTTTGGACCTTGACTTTAACCGCTCAGTCTCAAGTTTTCACTTGACACCTTCACGCCACAAGCACATGGTTAGGGACAGCTTGGTTTAGCCGCTTAGGCCAGTATTTCATTCCTTTAGGCCCTCCTATCCACTGATGCTCAAAGCCTTGGATCCTTTTTATTACCCTTGCCTTTTGGTTTTAAGGGCTATTGGCTTTTTCTGCTTGCTTTTTTTTTTTTTGCAAGCTTTTGTATTCACTGCTTTTTCTTGCTTCAAGAATCAAATTTATGATTTTTCAGATTATCAATAACATTTCTCCTTCTTCCTTATTCTTTCAAGAGCCAACATATTTAACATTCATAAACAACAAATTCAAAAGACATATGCACTGTTCAAGCATTCATTCAGAAAACAAAAAGTATTGTCACCACATCAAAATAATTAAACTAATTTCAAGGATGAATTCGAAATTCATGTACTTCTTGTTCTTTTGTAATTAAAACATTTTTCATTTAAGAAAGGTGATGGATTTATAGGACACTCACATTTTTAAGGCATAAACTCTAAATTTTTTTTTATTTATTATTAAATGGAGATAATATAAATTAAACATAGAAGCAGACACTTAGCAACAAAAGAAAGAAAAATAAGGACATAAAGACAATTGACTCTAAATTTAATACTCATATACTCTAAAATAGATAAAAGGTTATCACAGAGTTAGGACTCAACAACCTTTGCTTTGGGAGGTGGATGCCTCTTTAGTTTGTGGAGTGCTTGGTCCTTCAAGAGATAGCTTCTGGCGCTTTAATTTCTTCAGTTCACGCCCATGCTCTTCTTGTTCCCTCAGCAGTTTGCAGAGCATGCTATTCTGATTTTGCTGTTCTTCTTTCAGTTGATCCACAGCTTCTTGCAACTTGGTAACAGATGCTTCTAGGCGCTCCCAGTATTTAATTTGAGGGATTTCTGGAAGGAACTCCTGTGCTCTCCTCTTGAGGGGGTCGTCCTGCACTTGTTGTCCTTCCATTGACTTTTTAGTGATTGGTTGCTCAACTGATACATACTCATCTACTCCCATCTTTACTCCAGCGTCTTTACACAGCATGGAGATTAGGCTTGGATAGGCCAATTTGGCATCTTTGGAGTTCTTGTTTGCAATTGTGTAGAGCTCACAAGAAATCAGCTGATGAACTTCCACTTCGTTTCCCAACATAATGCAATCAATCATTACTGTTCTTTTGAGGGTGACTTTCGAGCGGTTGCTAGTGGGCAATATAGAACGCCCAATGAAGTCCAGCCAGCCTCTAGCGACTGTTTTGAGATCTCCTCTCTTGAGTTGGTTTGGGACACCCTTTGTGTTGGTTGTCCACTTGGTCCCAGGGAGGCATATGTCCTCTGGGATTTTGTCCAAGCTCTTATTCTCTCTCATCATTCTCCTATTAAAGGAGTCCGGGTCATCTTGCAGTTGAGGCAGCTTGAAGATCTCCCTTATTTTGTCAGGGTGGATGTGAACAATCTTCCCTCTGACCAGAGTTCGATAGTCATAGAATGCGGTTCCAGCTATTCTCTTCCTGTTTGTTTGCCACAGATTAGAGTAAAATTCCTGAACCATGTTTCTTCCCACCTTTGTCTCAGGATTAGCTAGGATTTCCCAGCTCCTGTTTCGAATTTGCTCTTGGATCTCCGGATATACGTCTTCTTTCAGATCGAATTTGACTTCCGGGATCACTGACCTTAGACCCATTATTTTGTAGTAATGGTCTGAATGTTCTTTGGTTAAGAACTTCCCTTGATTCCAAAGTGGTTTTGGAATATTCTCTTTCTTTCCTCTTGAGGTGGTTTGTTTTCCCTTAGGGGCCATGATCTTGGTGGGTATTGGTTTAGTAATCACGGATAAACACACCAAACTTAGAGGTTTGTTTGTTCTCAAGCAAAAGAAAAGAAAGGAGAGGGATAGAGGGAGAGCCAAGTTCGAATTGTGGAAGAGAGGGGGAGGCCGAACGAGTATTCAAAGGGAAGGGGGGTGGGTTTTCGAAAGCTTTTGAAAAAGATATGATAGAAAATAAAATTTAGAAAAGATAAGTGTGATAGAAAAAGATGTAATTTAAAACTGAAATAGATATGAAAGATATTTGAAAAAGATAAATTTGTTTTGAAAAGATATTATGTATATTTGAAAAAGGTATTTATGAGTTGAAGAGATTTAAGAAGGAAAAGAGATAGATTTGTTTTGAAAAGGATTTGAAAAAAAGTTGAAAAAGATTTGTGTTTATGCATTAAGATACATTTGAAATCTTTGAAAAGGGATTTTAGAAATTAGGATTTGTAATATGTTTATGCAAGAAAATATGGATGGAAATACGAAAATTTGAAAAAAAATCAAGTTGGGAACAAAATTGTCTCCCCCCACAATCCTGGCGTTAAACGCCCAAACACTGCTTGTTTTGGGCGTTTAACGCCCATCTGTAGCCTCTTTTGGGCGTTTAACGCCCAGCTGTTGCTTTTGGCTGGCGTTAAACGCCAGAAATCTCATGTCACTGAGCGTTTTTCTGAACGCCCAGGACGCTGCAAAATTGTCGTTAAACGCCCAGAATGGTACCCATTCTGGCGTTTAACGCCCAGAAAAGTGCCATTACTGGTGTTTAATGTCCAGAAAGGCACCATTACTGGCGTTTACTTGCCAGTGAGCTCCTTTTCCCTGTTTTGTGCTCTGAATCCTTCTGTAACCCTGTGAACTTATGCAATTGATTCTTTACCTTGAAGATTTAAAATTAAACTTGCATAATAAATAAAATGAAGAATAGAATTAAACAAAATAGAGTAGCAGATAAACTCTGCTAATAGCTGGGTTACCTCCCAGCAAGTGCTTCTTTATTGTCTTTAGCTGGACCTGGCTGAGCTCTTAATCTAGCTTCAGTCTTGAGCACTCTTGCTCAATATTGCATTCAAGATAATGCTTGATTCTTTGTCCATTAACAATGAATTTCTTATCAGAATCAATGTCTTGAAGCTCCACATAGCCATATGGTGACACACTTGTAATCACATATGGTCCCCTCTACCGGGATTTCAGTTTCCCGGGAAATAGTCAGAGCCTAGAGTTAAACAGCAGAACCTTCTGTCCTGATTCAAAGACTCTAGATGACAGCCTTCTATCATGCCACCTTTTTGCTTTCTCTTTGTAAAGCTTTGCATTTTCAAAAGCAGTGAGTCTGAATTCCTCTAGCTCATTTAGCTGGAGCAATCTTTTTTCTCCAGCTAATCTGGCATCAAAGTTTAAGAATCTGGTTGCCCAGTAGGCCTTGTGTTCCAGTTCCACGGGCAGATGACAGGCCTTACCATACACAAGCTGGTATGGAGAGGTCCCTATAGGAGTCTTGAATGCTGTTCTGTAAGCCCACAGAGCATCATCCAAGCTTCTCGCCCAATCCTGTCTACAGGTACTTACAGTCCGTTTCAGGATTCTTTTTAGTTCTCTATTAGAGACTTCAGCTTGTCCGTTTGTATGTGGATTATATGGAGTTGCCACATTGTGACTAATTCCATACCGGACCATAGCGGAGTATAGCTGTTTGTTGCAGAAGTGAGTGCCCCCATCACTAATTATTGCTCTGGGAACCCCAAACCTGCTAAAGATATGTTTCTGGAGAAACTTCAGCACTGTCCTAGTATCATTAGTGGGTGTGGCAATGGCCTCCACCCATTTGGATACATAGTCAACTGCTACCAGAATATAAGTGTTTGAGTATGATTGTGGGAAAGGTCCCATGAAGTCAATACCCCATACATCAAACAACTCAATCTCCAAGATCCCCTGTTAAGGCATAGCGTAACCATGAGGCAGATTGCCAGCTCTCTGGAAGCTGTCACAGTTACGTACAAATTCTCAGGAATTTCTATAGAGGGTAGGCCCGTAGAAGCCACATTAGAGGACCTTGGTGGCTGTTCGCTCACCCCCGAAGTGGCCTCCATATTGTGATCCATGGCAATGCCATAAGATCTTCTGTGCTTCTTCTCTAGGCACACACCTACGAATTATTCCGTCTGCACATCTCTTAAAGAGATAGGGTTCATCCCACAAGTAGTATTTTGCTTCAGTAATTAATTTTTTCTTTTGTTGCCTGCTGTACTCTTTAGGTATGAACCTTGCAGCTTTATAGTTTGCAATGTCTGCAAACCATGGTGTTTCCTGAATGGCAAACAAGTACTCATTCGGAAAGGTCTCAGAGATCTCAATAGAGGGGAAGGACGCCCCTTCTACTGGTTCTATCCGGGACAGATGGTCAGCCACTTGGTTTTCTGTCCCTTTCCTGTCTCTTATTTCTATATCAAACTCTTGCAGAAGTAACACCCATCTTATGAGCCTGGGTTTTGAATCCTGCTTTGTAAGTAGATATTTAAGAGCAGCATGGTCAGTGTACACAATCACTTTTGATCCTACCAAGTATGATCTAAACTTGTCAATGGCATAAACCACTGCAAGCAATTCTTTTTCTGTGGTTGTGTAATTTTTTTGGGCAACATTTAAAACACGGCTAGCATAATAAATGACATGCAGAAGTTTGTCATGCCTCTGCCCCAATACTGTACCAATGGCATGGTCACTGGCATCACACATTAGTTCGAATGGTAATGTCCAGTCTGGTGCAGAAATTACTGGTGCTATGACCAGCTTAGCTTTCAAAGTTTCAAACACCTGCAGACACTCTGTATCAAACACAAATGGCGTGTCAGAAGCTAGCAGGTTGCTTAGAGGTTTTGCAATTTTTGAAAAATCCTTTATAAACCTCCTATAAAATCCTATATGCCCCAAAAAGCTTCGGATTGTCTTAACATTGGCAGGTGGTGGTAATTTCTCAATTACCTCTACCTTAGCTTAATCCACCTCTATTTCCTTGTTCGAAATCTTGTGCCCAAGGACAATCCCTTCAGTCACCATAAAGTGACATTTTTCCCAGTTTAAAATCAAGTTAGTCTCTTGGCATCTTTTCAGAACTAGTGTCAGGTGATCAAGGCAGGAGATGATGAGTCTCCATATACTGAGAAGTCATCCATGAAGACTTCCAGAAAATTTTTCACCATATCAGAGAAAATAGAGAGCATGCATCTCTAAAAGGTTGCAGGTGCATTACACAGCCCAAATGGCATCCTTCTGTATGCAAATACTCCAGATGAACATGTGAATACTGTTTTCTCTTGATCCTGGGGATCTACTGCGATTTGGTTGTAGCCTGAATAGCCATCCAAAAAGTAGTAATAATCATGACCTGCTAGTCTTTCTAGCATCTGGTCTATGAATGGTAAAGGAAGGTTTTTCCTCTTCCTGAGGAATTTTCAGAGGCTCTTTTATTTTCTCTGAATCCTCCAAATCAGATTGAGCATCTTTAAAGATGTCTTCTAGCTCTGATTCGAGACTCTCAGCCATGTTGATCTCCTCTACTAAAGAGTCAATAAGATCAACTTTCATGCAGTCTTTTGGTGTATCTGGATGCTGCATGGTTTTGACAGCATTTAACTTGAACTCATCCTCATTGACCCTCAGAGTCACTTCTCCCTTTTGGACATCAATGAGAGTTCGTCCAGTTGCTAGGAAAGGTCTTCTTAGAATGAGAGTAGCACTCTTGTGTTCTTCCATTTCCAGCACCACAAAGTCAGTGGGAAAGGCGAATGGCCCAACCCTGACAATCATGTCTTCAATCACGCCTGATAGGTATTTAATGGAGCCATCAACAAGTTGAAGACATATCCTGGTTGGTTTAACTTCTTCAGTTAAACCAAGCTTTCTGATAGTGGATGCAGGTATTAGGTTGATGCTTGCTCCAAGATCACATAAAGCTGTCTTGGTGCAATTACCCTCTAATACGCATGGTATCAGAAAGCTCCCGGGATCTTTAAGCTTTTCTGGGAAGCTTTTCAGAATGACTGCACTACATTCTTCAGTGAGGAGAACTCTTTCAAGTTCTCTCCAATCCTTCTTATGGCTCAAGATCTCTTTCATGAACTTGGCATAAGAGGGTATTTGCTCAAGTGCCTCTGCAAACGGAATCTTTATTTCAAGAGTCCTGAGATAGTCTGCAAAGCGAGCAAATTGCTTATCCTGCTCCTCTTGGCGGAGTTTTTGAGGATAAGGCATCTTGGCTTTGTATTCCTCAACTTTGGTTGCTGCAGGTTTAATTCCTACAGAAGTGGTTGAAGAAGCCTTTTTAGAGGGGTTGCTATCAGCACTTGTATGTGTCTGATTCCTCACTAGCGTTTGAACGCCAGGATTTGAAGCTGAATTGGCGTTTAACGCCCAATTCCTACCTGTTTCTGGCGTTTGAACGCCAGAACTGAGCTCCCTTTGGGCGTTTGATGCCAACTCCTTGCCTGTTTCTGGCATTTGAACGCCAGAACTGAGCATGGATTGGGTGTTTAACACCAACTTTTCACCCTTTTCTGGCGTTTGGACGCCAGAATTATTCCTCTTTGGGCTCCTACTGTCCTCAGAGGGATTTTGGGTGGCAGTTTGTTCATCTTCTGTCAGTTGTTCTTTTCTTAGCTTCCTGCTGCTTTGAAGTGGGGTATTTAATGTTTTTCCACTTTTTAATTGGACTGCTTGGCACTCTTCTGTTATCTATTTTGATAACTACTATTTTGTTTGCCTCAACTGTACTTCTATATTCATGTTGGCCATTCTTGTGTCTTGTAGCATCTCCTTGAATTCGGCCAGCTGTTTTGTTAGAACATCTAATTGCTGATTATATTCAATAACTTGTTCTGCAGGACTGGGTTCAACAGTTACTGTTTTAGCTTCTTCTTTCATGGAAGACTCACTTCTTAAGTATAGATGTTGATTTCTGGCAACTGTATCAATGAGCTCTTGAGCCTCTTCAATTGTCTTTCTCATATGTATAGATCCACCAGCTGAGTGGTCTAGAGAAATCTGAGCTCTTCTTGTAAGCCCATAGTAGAAGATGTCTAACTGCACCCACTCTGAAAACATTTCAGAGGGACATTTCCTTAGCATCTCTCTGTACCTCTCCCAGGCATCATAAATGGATTCATTATCTCCATGTTTAAAGCCTTGGATGTCCAGCCTTAGCCGTGTCATCCTTTTTAGAGGGAAATACTGATTCAGGAATTTTTCAAACAGCTGTTTTCATGTCCTTATGCTAGCCTTGGATTGGTTATTTAACCACCTCTTAGCTTGATCTTTTACAGTAAATGGAAACAGTAATAGTCTGTAGACATCCTGATCTATCTCTTTATCACGTACTGTGTCAGCAATTTGTAAAAACTGTGCCAGGAACTCTGTAGGTTCTTCCTGTGAAAGACCGGAATACTGGCAACTTTGCTGCACCATGATAATGAGCTGAGGATTCAACTCAAAACTACTGACTCCGATAGAGGGTATATAGATACTACTCCCATATGAAGCAGTAGTGGGGTTAGCATATGACCCCAGAGTCCTTCTGGACTGTTCATTTCCACTTAAGTCCATGATGGAGAAAGGGAGATGATGTGAATTGCAAGTAAAATATATTTTTAAATTTTTATTTTATTAAATTCAAAATAACTGAAAAAAAATGAAATAAAATAGAGTAAAATAATTGGAAAATAAAATATGGATTTCGAAAATTAAAAGGAAAGGCAAATAAAAAGAAATTTGAATGTTGAATTGACTAATTAATTGAGAAGATTTGAAAATTTTTGAATATGATTTTTGAAAAAGATTTGAATTTTGAATTTTTAAAACTAAGATAATATAAAATAGAAAGTTTTTAAAATAAAAATCTGAATTTTTGAAAGGAAATTTCGAAAATCAATTAAATTAAAGAGAAAAGATATTTTTAAATTTAATGAAGAAAGAGAAAAACAATAAAAAGACACAAAACTTAAAATTTTTTAGATCCAATGCTCCTTATTTTCGAAAATTTTGAGAAAAAACACTAAGGAACACCAAACTTAAAAATTTTAAGATCAAAACACAAGGAAGACTCAAGAACACTTTGAAGACTCACAAGAATAACAAGAACATGAAAATAGAACACCAAACTTAAAATTTTTAGAAAACCAAAATAAAATTTTCGAAAACTAAAGAAAGATTAACAAGAAAACACTAAACTTAAAAATTGACACTAAACTCACAAAAAAACTAAAAATTACCGAAGAAAAATAATATTTTTGAAAAGAAAATAAAAGACTCTGACCCAAAAGACAAAATTTTCCTAATCTAAGCAGCAAGATTCACCGTCAGTTGTTCAAACTCAAACAATCCCCGGCAACGGCACCAAAAACTTGGTGCACAAAATTACAATCACTCTGTAACTCCACACAGTTAACCAGCAAGTGCACTGGGTCGTCCAAGTAATACCTTACGTGAGTAAGGGTCGAATCCCACGGAGATTGTTGGTTTGAAGCAAGCTATAGTTATCTTGTAACTCTTAGTCAGGATATCAATAATTCTCAGTTTTAAATTATAATAAATAAAAAGCATGGATTAAATGGTACTTATTATGCAGTAATGGAGAATATGTTGGAGTTTTGGAGATGCTTTGTCTTCTGAATCTCTGCTTTCCCCCTGTCTTCTTCTTCACGCACGCAAGGCTCCTCCTATGGCAAGCTGTGTGTTGATGGATCACCATTGTCAATGGCTACCATCCGTCCTCTCAGTGAAAATGGTCCAGGTGCGCTGTCACCGCACGACTAATCATCTGTAGGTTCTCGATTATACTGGAATAGGATTTACTATCCTTTTGCGTCTGTCACTACGCCCAGCACTCGCGAGTTTGAAGTTCGTCACAGTCATCCAATCCCTGAATCCTACTCAGAATACCACCGACAAGGTTTAGACTTTCCGAATTCTCACGAATGCTGCCAATGGGTTCTAACTTATACCACGAGGACTCTGATTAAGGAATCCAAGAGATACTCATTCAATCTAATGTAGAACAGAAGTGGTTGTCAGGCACGCGTTCATAGGTTGAGAATGGTGATGAGTGTCACGGATCATCACATTCATCATATTGAAGTGCGAATGAATATCTTAGATAGAAACAAGCGTGTTGAATGGAAAACAGAAGTACTTGCATTGATTCATCGAGACACAACAGAGCTCCTCACCCCCAACAATGGAGTTTAGAGACTCATGCCGTCAAAGAGTACAAAGTTCAGATCTAAAAATGTCATCAGGTCTAAAATAAATCTCTAAAAGTTGTTTAAATATTAGACTAATAACCTAGGTTTACAGAAAATGAGTAAACTATGACAGATAGTGCAGAAATCCACTTCTGGGGCCCGCTTGGTGTTTGTGGGGCTGAGACTTGAGCTTTACACGTGCATAGGCTGTTTCTAAAGTTAAACGCCAGTTTGTAACCTGTTTTGGGCGTTGAACTTCACTTTGTAACTTGTTTCTGGCGTTTTACGCCAGAATAAGGCAGAGAACCGGCGTTGAACGCCAGTTTGTGTCATCTAAACTTGAGCAAAGTATGGACTATTATATATTTCTGGAAAGCCCTGGATGTCTACTTTCCAACGCAATTGAGAGCGTGCCAATTGGATTCCTGTAGCTCAAGAAAATCCACTTTGAGTGTAGGGAGGTCAGAATCCAACAGCATCAACAGTTCTTTTTCAGCCTGAATCAAATTTTTGCTCAGCTCCCTCAATTTCAGCCAAAAAATACCTGAAATTACAGAAAAATACCCGAACTCATAGTAAAGTCCAGAAATATGAATTTTTCCTAAAAACTAATAAAAATATACTAAAAACAAATTAAATTATACTAAAAACTTCCTAAAAACAATGCCAAAAAGCGTATAAATTATCCGCTCATCAAAATTCAGCGAAAACGAGAGAGGATGTTTTTCTCAGGACGGGCAGTGTGTAACTAAAAACTAGTCTAAGAACCCCAAGCTTCCTGCCCACGAGGAAAGAAGAGCGACAAGGTTTAGTTCAGATTTGACTGTTTGCAGCATGGGAGCGGATTACCCAAAAAATCCCTGGGAACAATGAAAAAAAGATATCTCGATATTTGTGGAAAAGATATGAAGGTTTCAAATTTGGGTTGAAAATTTGGTTTCTGCAGCATATCAGTATTTTCAAGTTTTGATATGGCATTCGTACAAGGAACTCATCGTGCGCACGCGGGAGTTGGCCACTACCAACACTCATGCATACGCAAACATGGGATGCGTACGCGACTTTGTCACGTTTACACTCATGCGTACGTGACGCAAGTCCTGCGTAAGCAAGCAAGTCCCACTGCCCAAACTTTCTGTGTACGCGAAGGTGGTTTGCATACGCGACTTTGTGAAATTTATACTCATGCCTATGCGAGCATGTGCATGCGTACGCGACCACCTTGTTTTTCTGAAAAGTGAATTTTTAAGCTCTCAACCATTCCTCGAGCCTTCTGAACCTTTATAAATCCCAATAAAAGTCTAGAGCCTGTGTAATTAAGGATAGAAGAGTTAGAAACGAGAATTAAAGAGATGAGTTAATGAATTGGAAAAGAGAGGAACAAAGTGTCAAGTATGTATGGAGAGGATGAATTTGATAATTGATTATGACGATGAATGAGATTAATTAAGATTGAATATGAATTGAGAAGAGATTGAAGAGGAGATTGATAATGAAATTATAATAAAATTGATGTTGAACATGATTCTGATTTTGATATACCTGCTTGGGTAGATGCAGTGGCATTAATCCACTTGCTTCGGGTTTGGTTTGAGTCTCCTGGGGTAGATGCAATGGTTCGCTACCACTTGCTTCCGGTCGAGAATGATATGATATTTGAGAAATTATCTGAGTTTTGGATTTTCCTGAGTAGATGTAGTGGGTCAGCTCCACTTGCTCCAGGTTCAGATATGAGATTCTATTGACCCTTCAATGCAAGTTGTGACCGGGCACTTAAACTTTCTGGATTCCCCCAATGAGATGAAATTGATTGAATGATATATATATATATACACACACACACTCTTGGGAATGAGTGCTTAGGGACTGTCCAGAGTTTGCTACCGGACATGTCGGGTTGGCTATATAACTAAGAGATGAGACTCATCAGCCATAGGCAGGCATGCATCATTTGCATTTGTGTGTATTATTTGGTGTAAATCTTATTTTTGGTTTACCTAATTGAGTAATTGCATCTATCTGCTATTTGATTTAGTTGTTTTATCTGTACTCTTTATTTGTGTATGCTTTGCATTATTTTGTCTGTGTTTGAAAACTTGAGAGTTGTAACAATGAGGGTTGTTTCTGATATGTGGTAATGGAGGTTGAGGCATGATGGACTAGGTGTTGCTTTATTACTGTAATTTATGTATTACTTGGATAAGAGTGAGTGATGTGAGTTGGATAGGATGCTCTTAGGCACGTCCTTGGTCCTTTTCATTTCTTTAAACTACTCAACTTACTTATTTGTAAACTAACAGAGTTTCTTTACGACTTTTCAAAGTAAGTTTTCTACAAAGCTTTTCCAAGAGGTTATTTTAAGGATAAATTATTTTATAATAAAATTAATTCTATTTGCAATGATGAGTTTGAAAAACTCTAATCTAAATTGACGATGATCAAACATTATTAACATCAAAATTGTTAATTTAATTTCAATTCATATATGTTAATTAAAATATTTTTTATGTGCAGGTTTTTTATTTTGGGCCGGAAAGAAAAGAAAATTGGCAAGCCCAAATGTGTTTCTTGTAACTCAGACTTGAAACAAATTGTTTTAATTATTTTCGCTGAAGCAAGTTGTTTTTGTTTGGGCCAAAATTGATTACTATTACTACTAGCCCAATTAAAACTTTGCTACCAAGACCAAAGCTTGGTCTAAAACCAACAATGAAAGAAAAGCAAAGTTCTAAGTTTCCAACGGATTCCACTTTCAAGTTATGGTGGAATTCAAATTCAATTAAACTTGGATTTAAATTACCTTGGTAACAGGAAAGAGAAAGTTGAAATTGATTTGATTGCTTTTAATGAGTTACACGTTACTATGCATAGGGAGTGGAAAATTAACTCATTTTATTTTTCTCAGCCTTGATATTAAATTGTTGTGATTATGGTGGCTGAAATCATGGTTATGTTATTTGGGCCAGAAATTGTGATATAAGTCCAATTGGAATCTTTGCTACTAAGACCAAAGTTTGGTCCGAAACCAATATTGAAAGAAAGCAAAATTCCATGGTTACAACGGATCCCACTTTCAATTTGTAATGGATTTCAAATTCAATTAACTTGAATTTACTTGCATTGGAAACATGAAAGAGAAAGAGAAAAGTGATTTGATGGCTTTAATGTAGCTTACACGCTACTACACAAAGCATGGGGAGTTGATCTTAATTAATTCATTTGTGATAATACTTATTACTTTCTTGCTTTGATTTTTCTCTCATTTCTCTCTCTACTCTCTCTCTTCATTTTCGGTCACTTCAACAGAGAAAGCATGGAAGCTAAGCCTAGCCACCGAAAAGAAAAAAGAGCAAGCTAAAGACCATCACAATGATGGCAAGAAAAAGAAAACATAAAGTATGTAGTGGCTGAGATCTTCACCAAAATAAGGTAAGATTTGGTGAAGTAAGCTCAAGCTCTCCATACCCAAAAATGAAAGAGAAGATCTCGGTCAGAGGAAGAAGATTTCTTGGAGGTATGGCTCGTCTCTGCTTTTGGGTTCACTCATCACAGACGGTAGCTAGGGTGGCTATGTGAAGGAGGAAGCAAAAGTGGAGCAGGAGGAGCTGTCATCATCAAGCATGCATCAAGGGCAAGGAGTCCTTCTTGGAGTGCAAGCAAGGAGGGATGGCTCGGATTGATGCTTATTGGTGACCAAGGAAGAACCAGAGGTAATTGCATGTTGGACATAGCATTCGGTTTCCTCTTCTCTCTCTCTGGCCGAACCGGTTTGCAAGAAGAAGAAGAAGTTTAGCTTGGTTTTTGGTTTTCAACCGTGGAGGCTTCCCCCTCTATAAGTAAGGGAGAACAGCCAGGGCTTGAAGAAAGGAGTGAGAGTGCAAGGCACACTGTTCACATAGCTACCTAAGCTAACAGATTTTCTTCTCCTTCAATGTATTCTATTTTGTATTTTTCTGTTTAATTTTGTCTGTCTTGAGTCTCATGGAAAAAGGCAAACAGTGAGGTTTGTAACTAAAAGCCATAGAGCGGAAAAAGGCAGAGAGTACAAAATTAAAAGAAAAAGCCATAGATGTCCTTAGAAGTCCTTTGTACATCTGCGTTGTGTTTCATGATTCTGTGGGAATTCCCTTGCAAGTTGGGTTAGCACTTTGCAGTGGAAAGCTTGACAGTGACCAAGTCAAGTTCAGGATTGGGGATTAGATTCTGGATTGTCCCAGATAGGAAGGGTAGTTTCTAGGGAGAATTGGTGCTTGTAATCAAGAATGATTATAGTGAAATTTCATCATCTTTGTGATGGAGACTGGATGTAGGCTGCACTGCACTTAGCAGCTGAACTAGGATATATCTGGGTGTAATTTTCTCTCTCTTCTACTCCATTTCTGTTTCTGCCAAGTGACGAGACAAAAAGAAAAAGTCTCGTGCCAGTGAGGGTTCGATGCTCGATTCCTTGTTCCCGGCTTTCATGAGCTATTTTCTTTTGCAAGTTTACTTGTACTTCATTTTTATGATTTGAATTAAGGAAATCCAATTCATATTTGTTCTTAAAAGATTTTTTTACTTTTAACCAAGTAGGCAACAACATTTTACATTTAGTTTCATTCATATAGATAGGTTGCATTTCATACATTTTACCATTCCTCTTTACTCTATTATAGCTTCTCTTGAGCTTAGCATGAGGACATGCTAATATTTAAGTGTGGGGAGATTGATAAACCACTATTTTATGGTTTATCTTATGCTCAATTGAGTGGTTTATATCAATTCTTTACTCACTTATTCATATGATTTGCATGGTTTTACATTTTCCTTCCTGAATTTGTGCTATGATTGAAAACATGTTTCTTTGGTCTTAATTTAGCTAATTTTAATCCCCTCTTATTACCATTCGATGCCGTGATATGTGTGTTAAGTGTTTTCAAAGATTATAGGGCAGGAATGGCTTAGAGGATGGAAAGGAAGCATGCAAAAGTGGAAGGAAGACAATAAACTGAAGAAACTGCTAAAGCTGTCCAGCCTGACCTCTTGGTACTAAATCGACCATAATTTGAGCTACAAGGATCCAAATGACACAGTTCTAGTTGCGTTGGAAAGCTAACGTCTGGGGCTTCGCAATGATATATAATTTGTCATAGCTGCCTTGAAGTCAGGTGGCGCGAACGCATGGATTACGAGGACGCGTGACCTGGCAAAAACCCAATCCACGCTAACGCGTGGACGACGCTTCCGCGTGACTTTGCAGCGACGTGTACGTACCAGAAATCGCTGAGGGCAATTTCTGAGCTGTTTTTGACCCAGTTTTTGCCCCAAAAAACACAGATTAGAGGCTATAAAGTGGGGAAATCAATCCATACAACAAGATACAACAATTCATACAACTTTTATAATTCACAATTTTAGGTTTTAGATGTAGTTTTAGAGAGAGAGGGAGGCTCTCTCCTCTCTCTTAGGATTTCTCTTAGGTCTTAGAATTAGGATTTCTCTTATTTTATGGTTATTACTCCATTCTAGGTTCAATATTTCTTTAATTTATGTTTCTCTTTTACTTTTAGATACTCTAATGCTTTTACTTGTTAATTATTTATGTTGCCAAATTGGCTTATGAATCTTTCCATGTTAGATTTGAATATTCTATTTAATATAATTTGAGGTATTTCATATTCATGATTGTTTTATTCTATTTATAATGCTTTCAATTTAATTTAAGATTTATTCCCTTTTTTCTTTGGTTAAGTAATTGGTAACACTTGAGTTATCAGACTCAGCAGTTGATTGAAAATTAGGAATTGCTGATTGATTTGGATCGCTCTAAAGCTAGTCTTTCTACAGGAGTTGACTAGGACTTGAGGATCAAATTGATTGGTCAACTTGAATTTTCTTTATTTAGTAAGGATTAACTAAGTGGGAGCAATAACAATTCTCATCACACCTGATCAGGATAACTAGGATGGGACTTCCAGTTCTTATACCTTGCAAGAGATTTTTATAATCATTAATTTATTTTTCTTGCCAGTTAAATTACTTGCTCCTTATTTCAAAAACCCATAAATATACTTTTTTCCATAACCAATAATAAATTATACTTCCCTGCAATTCCTTGAGAAGACGACTCGAGGTTTAAATACTTCCTTTATAAATTTTATTGGATTTTGTTACTTGTGACAACCAAATTTTTGTACGAAAGGATTCTCTGTTGGTTTAGAAACTATACTTACAACGTGGTTAATTTTATAAAAATTTCTTTACCGGCAGAAATCCGGTCGTCAAAATGGCACCGTTGCCGGGGAATTGCAAACGTGTGCCTTATTATTGGTTACTGTAAATATTTTATTTTGCTTGTTTATTTGTTTTTATTTTTGTTTCTAATTTTTATTAGTTACTATGAGTTCTCACCCCCATCGCTTTGAGTTTAGTTCTAATATTGTTGTAAGGAATGGAAGCTATAACAGGAACATGGATCAAGGTCGAAACAATCACAGATGGAAGGAGCCACGAGGATCTGATCAACCCTTTCGGTAACAACACCTTCCAAGATACCATAACCAACAACCATTTTGTGATGCATACTAAGACAATAGTTATGGCGGACCTCTTCGTGACAACCAACCTCCACCAAATTGCTATGGTCAAGAGCCATTCCGAGGTGCGTACCAAGATGATAGATATGGTGGACCCCCTTGTAGTTACCAACAAGTCCTATCATATGCTTATGAACCACCTCCACAACATACCTTTGAACCACCAAACTCACAAGCCCCTTTACACCATTCACCTCCATATGACTCTAACCCTTATCCACCCCAACCTCCACTGGATGACAACACCCTTGGTGTTATTCACCAAGGGCAAATAGAGCTTCATACCACCCTTGCCTCTATCACTAGTCTCACCTCTACTCTTCAAGCTCTTATATCCCGCATGGACCAATCCTCTACCTCGAATACTCAGCCCTCAAGCTCTGGTGCACCACCACCCTCTATGGAAGACATCAAGGAGGAGTTTGATTTTGTACCAGAACAACTGGAGGAAGTCATAATTATTGAAGAGGAAGAAGTGGTTGAAGACTTAGGAGATGCGGAACGTCCATGGGAAAGCCCAGTCATAGAGCCCTCTTCTAAGGAGTTTGAATTTGATGTTGAGGAGGGTGTACAACCTCCAAGGCATATCATGGTTGAAGACTTTGAAGGGGATGATCAAGAGATGGATTCAATCATTGATGAATGCTTATCTACATTTGAATCCTCTCCTATTGGACTTGACATGGAGATTAAAGAAGAAGAAGCACAACCTCCCATGCCCTTGGTGAACAATGAAGAAGAGATCGAATTGGAAGAAAGCTACCAAGAAGAAGAGGTTGGAATTGAAGAAGTTTGCAAGGAGGTGGAAGTTGTCAAGGAAGAGCTCAAGGGAATGGAGCTGGAAATCACCTTGCCAAAGTTGTTGGAGACCTCTCCCCCAAAGCCATCACCGTCCATTCCTTCATTCAAGTGGGTAAATCTCTCATCTTTAAGCTTAATTAGCCCACTTGAATATGCTTTGCTTGAGACGGATGGGCAACTTAGAGCTCTTTGTGACTATAAGATTAAGAGGGAGATGATTAGTGGTAGGAAATGTCATGCAAGGTTCAATATGGTTGCATGTTCCAAATTGAAGTATAAGGGTTGGTATAATTCTCAATTGAATGGGACTAGGAAGTTATTTGGATATCTCAGTGAGAATTCGGATTGCTTACCACCCGGGTGGAACAAAGATGGTCAACGAGAAGACGGGTGCAAAAGCAAGGTTTGGGACCCCGGAATTCATTCTAGCAATCAAGACTCTTGGGGCCTTGTCACTTGCTTTAACTTGCTTGAAGGATTTATGCAACTAGTGTGGGATCCCAGAGGATATTGGAATTGCAAACATTGCTGGAGATTCCTGGATGAGTTCAAGCACAAGCCACCATAACAAAGGACTCACCAAATGTCCAACTTAAGGACTTTAACTAAAAGTGCTAGGTGGGAGACAACCCACCATGGTATATTCTTTCCTTTTTGTTCTTAGTTTTATTTTATTTTCATTCGTGTTCATTCATAATTTCTGCATAGTCATCTGCATTCTGCATTTTGCATACTGCATAAAAAAAAAAAAGAAAAATGCACGCGACGCGTAAGCGTCGCTGACACGTCCGCGTCATATGTGCTTTCAAACCAAGAAGAAAAGAGGCAGAGAGTCACGTGAGAGCGTGGCTGGAGGCGTGCCTTAGGCACAAGCATACCCACACGACCGCGTCACCCACGCGACCGCGCCGTTCTGAAAAATAGCCTCCCACGCGACCGCGTCACCCACGCGAATGCGTGGCTTTGCAAAATCGACGTAAAGAGGTATATGGCAGCAAGTTATGGTGGAGTAGGGATGGAATGGTGCTAGAAGCACCAGCCCTATCACGCGAATATGTGCCCCACGCGTCCGCGTCATTTTCAAAATATGGCCATTCACTCGATCGCGTCAACCACGCGAACGCGTCACCCCAAAATTTGGCAAAATGAGTATAAAACAGAGAGTTGTGCGTATGCGAGGTTGCACTCGCGCCAATAGCACAAATCAGGCCACGCGATCGCGTGACCCACGCGTCCGCGTCACCTGAACTTATCTCCCACCACGCGATCGCGTGACCCACGCGTCCGCGTCACATGCGACGCACAACTTATTCAGATCAGCCAAAATATCTTATCTTTTCCTTCTCAAATCTAAATCTTTTCTTTTCCTTCTTATTTCTTTCTTCTTCCTTCTTCCTTCTTTATTCCTTATCACTTTTTACTCTCCCTTCCTTATTTTTCACATACACTATCAAGGTTCTTTTCTTTCTCTCTTTATTTTTATTTTTCCCTTTATTATTTTTATTAATGTTTTCTTATTCTTTTTCTTTTCACTTTCTTTATCTATATTTTCTTTTTCTTTCTTTTCTTTTCTTTATTCCTTTAATTGGTGTTAGAAATTTAATTGGGTGATTATTTACTTCTATATTTTGCTTGTGAGCTATTGTGGAATTGTTTGACAATTAATATTACTTCTTAAAGGGTTGCTTGCATGTTCAATTTAATACCTTCAATAACATATTCACCATGCATGCTATGTGTTTGTGAAAAAGCCCGTATGGCATTCCACATTATTTTATATTATTCTATTCTACTACTCTAATGCATTTTTTTTCACAAAATCCCTTTTATATTTTATTGATTAAAATATAATTGTCAATACAAACAGGTTGTTAGTTTGAAAGAGTTGGTAATCTAACTTGGACATTGAATGCTTGATCTATGCTACTCATGCCTTTGCCAGCATGCCAATAAACATCTTGTATTTAATAGCCATCACATGCACTTGCTATATTTTCATTGATGAACTTTTCACATGTAGTCATGACCATGTGTTAACGACATCCTTCTTTATCGTGCATTGATTATCACTTATACTATCCTCTTCCTTGCTCTAACCCTTAGCTTTAAAAGTTACTTTCTTTTTCCCTTTTCAGGATGGCCACCAAGAAGGGTAAAGAGAAAGCTACTCCCAAATCACCGACAAGAAAAGGAACAAAAAGAGAACTAGCTGCGGAGCCACCCGCCCACTTGTACATCTCTGCATGCACCGAGGACGGTGCAATCTTTAAGTGTGGAGAGGTCGATACCGACTTCCGTGGGTTATTTACCTTCTTCTCAACACCAATATTTTATTTTCTTTGTTTGTTCATTGTTGCATTTGCATGTTTGATTGCATATTTGTTTGATTTTGTGCATATTTTACCACTACTCGGTTAAAGTGATATTTTCTTTTTCAAGAAACTTTTTATAGCATTTCACTAATTTGATTTAAAATTTTTGATAACTTGTCTGAAGAAATATTATTTTGGAACATGGTTTAGAGCTCGAACACACAAAACCTGTGAGATTTTGAGCCTATTTGAATTGGTTGCATTCTATCAACCAATATTTTATTTTTGGTGTGTGTTTTTCTCTCTAAAATTGTGATATTTGTCTTGCTTAATTCTATATTTCCATTGTTTGATGTATGCATGCACCTACGTGATTGAGGCCTTCGTTTCACTGAGCTTACATACCCATATGGCCTTACCCTTTCATTATCCTTTGCAAACCAATTTGGGCCTATTATACCCCTTTGTTCTTTACTTTAGCTCATCACTAACTCTAAGCGGAAAACAATAATGTCCTTAATTTGAATCCTTGGTTAGCTTAGACTAGTGAGAGTGCTTATGATTTAAGTGTGGGAAAAGTGGGTTTGGAAACGTTTGGTTTAAGAATTGGGTGTTATATATCTTTATGAAAATGTGAAAGAAATGTTTAGGACATGTTCATGCATTCAATAATTTAATCATATGCATTGAGAAAAAAAAAAGAAAGAAAAAAAGAAAATATATATATAAAGAAAAAAATAAAGGAGAAAAAGAAAAAAAAAGCAAATAATAAAAGGGGACAAAATGCCCCAAAGTAAATGTTGGTAGCAATGCATATGAGTTGTACTAAAGTTGGAATGCATGAATATATGGTAAACATAGTTAATGGGCAGTTAGATTTTGCATTGTAATTACATGGATTGTCTAAAGTTAGGTGGAAAGTTTAAGTTAATTAAGGATTTAGATTTTAGTCCACTTGACCAAATACATTCCTACCTTGACCCTAACCCCTATTACAACCCTTAAAAGACCTCTTGATATGTGTATTTGTGCATTAAATTTGTGTTGATTGGTAGAAGAAAAGCAAGCCATAGAAAGCAAGGTTAGTAGAGAATTGAGAGATCGAACCTTAAACACCTGAGTGATTAGAGTGCATACACTTCCAGTGAGGGTTCGATGCTCGATTTTTTGTTCCCGGCTTTCATGAGCTATTTTCTTTTGCAAGTTTGTACTTCATTTTTATGATTTAAATTAGTGAAATTCAGTTCATATTTGTTCTTAAAAGATTTGTTTACTTTTAACCAAGTAGGCAACAGCATTTTACATTTAGTTGCATTCATATAGATAGGTTGTATTTCATACATTTTACCATTCCTCTTCACTCCATTATAGCTTCTCTTGAGCTTAGCATGAGGACATGCTAATGTTTAAGTGTGGGGAGATTGATAAACCACTATTTTATGGTTTATCTTATGCTCAATTGAGTGGTTTATATCAATTCTTTACTCACTTATTCATATGATTTGCATGGTTTTACATTTTCCTTCCTGATTTTGTGCTATGATTGAAAACATGTTTCTTTGGTCTTAATTTAGCTAATTTTAATCCCCTCTTATTACCATTCGATGTCGTGATATGTGTGTTAAGTGTTTTCAGAGATTATAGGGCAGGAATGGCTTAGAGGATGGAAAGGAAGCATGCAAAAGTGGAAGGAAGACAATAAATTGAAGGAACTGCTAAAGCTGTCCAGCCTGACCTCTTGGTACTAAATCGACCATAACTTGAGCTACAGAGATCCAAATGATGTGTTTCTAGTTGCGTTGGAAAGCTAACATCTGGGGCTTCGCAACGATATATAATTTTCTCTAGCTTCCCCGAATCCAGGCGACGCGAATTCATGGATCACGCGGATGCGTGACCTGGCAAAAACCCAATCCACGCTAACGCGTGGACGACGCTTCCGCGTGACTTTGCAGCGACCTGTACGTACCAGAAGTCGCTGAGGGCGATTTCTGGGCTGTTTTTGACCCAGTTTTCGGCCCAAAAAACACAGATTAGAGGCTATAAAGTGGGGGAATCAATCCATACAACAAGATACAATAATTCATACAACTTTCATAATTCACAATTTTATGTTTTAGATGTAGTTTTAGAGAGAGAGAGAGAGGCTCTCTCCTCTCTCTTAGGATTTCCCTTCGGTCTTAGAATTAGGATTTATCTTAGTTTATGGTTATTACTCCATTCTAGGTTCAATATTTCTTTAATTTATGTTTCTCTTTTACTTTTAGATACTCTAATGCTTTTACTTGTTAATTATTTATGTTGCCAAATTGGCTTATGAATCTTTCTATGTTAGATTTGAATATTTTATTTAATATAATTTGAGGTATTTCAGATTCATGATTGTTTTATTCTATTTATAATGCTTTCAATTTAATTTAAGATTTATTCCCTTTTTGCTTTGGTTAAGTAATTGGTAACACTTGAGTTATCAGACTCAGCAGTTGATTGAAAATTAGGAATTGCTGATTGATTTGGATCGCTCTAAAGCTAGTCTTTCCACAGGAATTGACTAGGACTTGAGGATCAAATTGATTGGTCCACTTGACTTTTCTTTCTTTAGTAAGGGTTAACTAAGTAGGTGCAATAACAATTCTCATCACACCTGATAAGGATAACTAGGATGGGACTTCCAGTTCTTATACCTTGCAAGAGATTTTTATAATCATTAATTTATTTTTCTTGCCATTTAAATTACTTGCTCCTTATTTCAAAAACCCATAAATATATCTTTTTCCATAACCAATAATAAATCATACTTCCCTGCAATTCCTTGAGAAGACGACCCGAGGTTTAAATACTTCGGTTATAAATTTTGTTGGGTTTGTTACTTGTGACAACCAAATTTTTGTACGAAAGGATTCTCTGTTGGTTTAGAAACTATACTTACAACGTGGTTAATTTTATGAAAATTTCTTTACAGGCAGAAATCCGGTCGTCAAAATGGTGTCGTTGCCGGGAAATTGCAAATGTGTGCCTTATTATTGGTTACTGTAAATATTTTATTTTGCTTGTTTATTTGTTTTTTTTGTTTCTAATTTTTATTAGTTACTATGAGTTCTCACCCCCGTCGCTTTGAGTTTAGTTCTAATATTGTTGTAAGGAATGGAAGCTATAACAGGAACATGCATCAAGGTCGAAACAATCACAGATGGAAGGAGCCACGAGGATCTGATCAACCCTTTCGGCAACAACACCTTCCAAGATACCATAACCAACAACCATTCTATGATGTATACCAAGACAATAGTTATGGCGGACCTCTTCGTGACAACCAACCTCCACCAAATTGCTATGGTCAAGAGCCATTCCGAGGTGCATACCAAGATGATAGATATGGTAGACCCCTTGTAGTTACCAACAATTCTCATCATATGCTTATGAACCACCTCCATAACATACCTTTGAACCACCAAACTCACAAGCCCCTTTACACCATTCACCTCCATATGACCCTAACCCTTATCCACCCCAACCTCTACTGGATGACAACACCCTTGGTGTTATTCACCAAGGGCAAACAGAGCTTCATACCACCCTTGCCTCTATCACTAGTCTCACCTCTACTCTTCAAGCTCTTATATCTCGCTTGGACCAATCCTCTACCTCGAATACTCAGCCCTCAAGCTCTGGTGCACCACCACCCTCTATGGAAAACATCAAGGAGGAGTTTGATTTTGTACCAGAACAACTGGAGGAAGTCGTAATTATTGAAGAGGAAGAAGTGGTCGAAGACTTAGGAGATGCGGAACGTCCATGGGAAAGCCCAGTCATAGAGCCTTCTTCTAAGGAGTTTGAATTTGATGTTGAGGAGGGTGTGAAACCTCCAAGGCATATCATGGTTGAAGACTTTGAAGGGGATGATCAAGAGATGGATTCAATCATTGATGAATTCTTATCTACATTTGAATCCTCTCCCATTGGACTTGACATGGAGATTAAAAAAGAAGAAGCACAACCTCCCTTGCCATTGGTGAGAAATGAAGAAGAGATCGAATTGGAAGAAAGCTACCAAGAGGAAGAGGTTGAAATTGAAGAAGTTTGCAAGGAGGTGGAAGTTGTCAAGGAAGAGCTCAAGGGCATGGAGCTGGAAATCACCTTGCCAAAGTTGTTGGAGACCTCTCCCCCAAAGCCATCACCGTCCATTCCTTCATTCAAGTGGGTAAATCTCTCATCTTTAAGCTTAATTAGTCCACTTGAATATGCTTTGCTTGAGACGGATGGGCAACTTAGAGCTCTTTGTAGCTATAAGATTAAGAGGGAGATGGTTAGTGGTAGGAAATGTCATGCAAGGTTCAATATGGTTGCATGTTCCAAATTGAAGTATAAGGGTTGGTATAATTCTCAATTGAATGGGTCTAGAAAGTTGTTTGGATGTCTCAGTGAGAATTCGGATTGCTTACCATCCAGGTGGAACAAAGATGGTCAACAAGAAGACGGGTGCAAAAGCAAGGTTTGGGACCCCGGAATTCATTCTAGCAATCAACACTCTTGGGGCCTTGTCACTTGCTTTAACTTGCTTGAAGGATTTATGCAACTAGTGTGGGATCCCGGAGGATATTGGAATTGCAAACATTGCTGGAGATTCCTGGATGAGTTTAAGCACAAGCCACCATAACAAGGGACTCACCAAATGTCCAACTTAAGGACTTTAACTAAAAGTACTAGGTGCGAGACAACCCACCATGGTATATTCTTTCCTTTTTGTTCTTAGTTTTATTTTATTTTCATTCGTGTTCATTCATAATTTCTGCATAGTCATCTGTATTTTGCATTTTGCATTCTGTATACTGCATAAAAAAAAAGAAAAATGCACGCAACGTGTAAGCGTCGCTGACGCGTCTGCGTGACAAGAGTATATACACACCTAGTGACAAGAGTGTATACATCTAGTGAGGGTTCGATCACTCAATTCTATGTTTTCACCCTTCTTATCATGCATTCTTGCAAGTTGCTTCTTTTTGATGAGTTGAATCAATTCTTTAGATTTTTGATTGCATTGAGTCATTTCTTTGCCTAGCCCTATATGTTTATACTCTTGCTTGGAAATTTGATTGTTTGTTTTCACCAATTCAATAGGATACTATAGTATAGATAGATATATAAAGATATTATATAGCATAGATGCATGCATATAGATAGTTGCATTCAATAAGTTGTTGTCCTTTTATCCTTTTCCTTAGTTGGTTTTACATGAGGACATGCTATTGTTTAAGTGTGGGGGAATTGATGAGTCCATATTTGATGGTATATTTTGAATCAATTTGGATGGATTCTAGCATATGAACTCACACTTAAGCACTCAAATAGCATACTTTTGTGTTATCTCCCTAATTTGGACATAAATGTGAAAATATGCTCTTTTGTACTTATTTTGACTAATTTTATTTCATTTACCTTCCATTTGATACCTTGATGTTATTTGTGAGTGATTTCAGATGAATAAGGTAGGAATGGCTTGATGGGAATGGAAGAGGAGCATGCAAAAGGGAGAAAGCATGAAGAAAATAAAGGAGGAGAGCTCAGCCATGCGTGCGTACGCACAAAATGGAAATCAGCATGCGTGCATGCACACAGCTACTTGTGCGTACGCACGAGAACCCAAGCAGAGCGAATCCAGAGCATCGTGAAGTGTGCGTGCGCACAACCATCTGTGCGTACGCACAAGTGGAAATCCAGCGAAGTGTGTGGACGCACACATCTGTGCATCCGCACAGGTCCCAGTGCGTGCCTTCATTGAAAATGCACGTGCACTCGCGATTTTGGGGCTTCCTTGGCCCATTTCTGAAGGCTTGAGGCTGGTTTGAGAGGTTATATGAAGGGGAAATGCAACACTTATGAAGGGGGCCATCTTAGAATAGGAAAAACACAAAGTAGGAGTAGGAGTAGTGTAGATTAGGAAATTCTCTCTTAGGTTTAATTAGGGTTTGTAGCATTTTATACTTCAAGTTTGATTTTGGATTATAGCAATTGCATTGTAAGTATTTCTTTAATTTTTCCTTCAATTACATTTCTTGTTCTACACTTTTATATATTTTACTCTCTTGTCAATATTCACATAGTTTTGCAATTTTGAATTCCTAGTTGTTTAATTTGATGTTTGATGGCTTTTATATGTTTGTTTGAGTTGCTTTTATTGATTTTGATCATTCATGGTTCATAGCTTTTACCATTTTCCCAATTTTGCCATGTTTTATGTTTATGCTCTCTATGTGTTTGATGAAATGCCAAGTTTAGTTATGGGGTAGATTTCCACCCCTTAGCTTGGAAAAATGAGTTTATGGATTACTAGAGCTATAATGTCCAACATTTAGTGGTAATTCTTGGGGAGTTAGTTGATTCTTATTTCCATTAAAGCTAGCCTTTTTATCAACTAGTTTGGTAAGTTGGTTAGAACTTATGGATTAAGGTCAGTTATGCTTGCTTGACTTACTCCTCGATGGTTGGGGTTAACTAAGCGAGATTAACTCATGATAATTATCATAGTTGTGGTTATGGCAAGGAAGAGATTCCATAATTCATCCCAAGTCAAGGTTTCATTTATGTTTTAAACCACTTTCCACTCACTTTAAAGCTTTACTTGTTCATATTACATACATAGTTCTTTAGTTCTTTTATTAGTTTATTAATTACAATTTTGAATCGTTCTTTTATCTCTTTATTTGTTTGCTTCCTTATTATTGAAAACACCCCTTGTTTTCCACAACCAAAATTGTGTGCACTTATCGGCATTAGTTCCTAGGGAGAACGACCCGGGAGTCGAAATAATCTCGGTTATAAATTAGTTTGAATTGTGACATTATCTTGAATTGAATTTTGATTGAGAGGATCCATTGCCAGTTTGGACTATACTCACAACGGAATTACTTTATCTAGTTTTCCGAATCGGCATAAATTCTCTCTTGTGAATAGTGTAAATACTTGATTTTTGATTTGCTACTTAAAACTAATTATAGATACTACTTTTCTCTTTAGTTAGTCTTAGTAGTCGTTGATTGTTGAGTGGTTGATGTGTGGAAAACGATCCAACATGAAACTCACCGGCAAGTGTACCGGATCGCATCAAGTAGTAATTACTCACATGAGTGAGGTCGATCCCACAAGGATTGAAGGATTGAGCAATTTTAGTTAGGTGGTTAATTTAGTTAAGCAAACAGTTGATGATTTGAGTGAATTGTGATAAACAGAAGCTAAATTGCATGAAACTAAAAGGAAGAGGGGAAATTGACAGAAACTTAAAGTGCAAACGAGTAAATTGCTTGAAACTTAAAGTGCAAGAAAGTAAAAGAGCTTAATCTTAAAGAGCAAGTAATGTAAATGAATGAAGCTTAGATTGTAAGAAATGTAAATAGCTGAAGCTTAGAGTACAAGAAATGTAAATTACTTGAATAGTAAAGGGATATGGGAGCTGGGATTTAGAATTTAACAAAAGAATGTAAAGAGAGATTAAGCAGAGAAGTAGAAGATGAACTAAGTTACTGAAGATCTAAACAGAAAAGTAAAATTGCTTGAAGAATAAAACAGAAAGTAAACTCAACTCAATTGTAGAATCTAGGAAAGAAATTCAAGATCTCAGGGGATCAATGAGACTAGAAAGTAGATCTAGATCTCAATTTCTTCCTTGATCAATCAGAAAACAATTTGCAGAAGAAATGTAAATAGAACAGCAAATAAAACTCATATCCAATTCTTAGAACAATTGAGAAGAGAGGTAAAAAATGATTCTCAAACTTAGAATCAATGAAGCTCTTCAATCTCAATTCAAATTCCAAGAACAGATAGCAAGAGTTGCAGAAGAAATGAAAATGAAGGCAGAAAGCTAAATCTAATTCCCAATCCTTAGAATTATGTAGAAGAAAACAAAGATAAATTGTAGATCAAGGATTGAAACAGAATTCCTTCAATCTCAATCCGAAATTTAAAAACAGAAAATAGAAATTGCCAAAGTAAGAACAAGGAGGAAGAGAACTCAGCTCTCAATCCCAATTCCCAAATTCAAAATGAAAGCTAAAGTGAAAACTAAAATTCAGCTAACAGGTAAAACAAAAAATGAAAGAAGGTCCTTCTACAAATCAAACTAAGTCCTATTTATACACTTTCTAATTTTGATTTTAGAATTTGGAGTGGGCTTTTCCATTTGGTGACGGATTGGATCCAAAATGGTAATTGAAGTTGGAAATGGACCAAGGCACCTCCAGGGGAGCGCTCAGTGATGTAACTTAACGTAGCGCTCCCTTTGCTTTGTGTTTGGGCTTGTTTTGTTGCATCCAAGCCTTGCTCATAGCGCTCAGTGAACTAACTAAACGCAGCGCCTTTGCTTTGGAGTGGGCTCCCACTTCGAGCCTTGCTTCTCCCAATTTGGCCAATTCCCTTTGTGAAACATTGTAGCACTCAGTTAAGGGAATTAACGCAGCGCCCTTGCCTTCCTTATGTAGCGTTTCCTCCTTGCTCCCTTATGTGCTTGGTTCGAGCCTTGGTGAGTTCACTTTGGCCCATTTTCTTAGTGAGCCTTGTAGCACTTCTTCCTTGCCGGCACAAGGTTCGAACCTTGGCTGGCTCCATTTTGGTGTAGCGCGCCTTGATTTTCTTTGAAATAGAGCATGAAAAAGTTAACTAAGTTAACTGAGCGCTATGCCTTTGCCTTTTTCTCTTGGGCGCTCAGTTACTTGTTTCAACGCAGCGCCATAGGCCTTTGTTCCCTTGGCTTTGGTGTTGGTGCTCTAGCGCTCAAATAGAGAGCGCTATGCTCAATTAGTGAGCGCCATGGCCTTGCCTTGGTTGATGCGCCATGCTTTTGTTTCCTTAGGCCACACTTTCCTTGTTTCTTTCTTTTCTTCACCTACAAGTAATTAAAACAACCAATCAAAGCATCACCAAATTCACAAGGTTTATAAATCATTCAAAAACCAACTAATTCAAGCTTAAACCTCATGATTTAGTGTCAAATAATTAATGGTTGATTGAATTGACATAACCATGCAATTTCACTCCAAATTACTTACTTATAATGTAAGAAAGTGCATAAAACCTAATGAAACAAGTGAAAAATGCTTGAAAAGCTAGCATAAGATGACTTGTCATCAGTGGTTCTTGTTTACTTGCATATTTTTGTTTTGCTTTTCATAATTGCATGGTTTTCATTGCCTTCTCAGTTGAATGACACGGTTACTTCCAGACCCAAGCTTGGCCACTTTTAATCCAAAAATTGAAAGAACTTTAACTCATATAAGGTAAGCTCGGCGCCGGTGATGAGCGGATAATTTATACGCTTTTTAGCATTGTTTTTACATAGTTTTCAGTATGATTTAGTTAGTTTTTAGTATATTTTTTTATTAGTTTTTAAATAAAAATCACATTTCTGGACTTTACTATAAGTTTGTGTGTTTTTTTGTGATTTCAAGTATTTTCTGGCTGAAATTGAGGGACTTGAGCAAAAATCATATTCAGAGGTTGAAGAAGGACTGCAGATGCTGTTGGATTCTGACCTCCCTGCACTCAAAGTAAATTTTTTGGAGCTACAGAACTCCAAATGACTCGCTCTTAATTGCGTTGGAAAGTAGACATCTAGGGCTTTCCAGCAATATATAATAGTTCATACTTTGCCCGAGTTTAGATGACGTAAATTGAACGCCAGTTTAATGCTGCATTCTGGAGTTAAATGCCAGAAACAGGTTGCAAAGTGGAGTTAAACGCCAGAAACAGGTTACAAACTGGCGTTCAACTCCAAGAGAAGCCTCTAAACGTGTAAAGCTCAATGCTCAGCCTAAGCACACAACAAGTGGGTCCCGAAAGTGGATTTCTGCATCATTTACTTATCTCTGTAAATCCTAGTAACTAGTTTAGTATAAATAGGACTTTTTACTATTGTATTTACATCTTTGGAACATCTTTGGATTATCTTTTGATCCTTTGATCACGTTTTGGGGGCTGGCCATTCGGCCATGCCTAGACCTTATCACTTATGTATTTTCAACGGTAGAGTTTCTACACACCATAGATTAAGGTGTGGATTTTGTCATCATGAAACATAATTAAGTACTCCTTGTCGTCTCG
>NC_029794.2:12551367-12587404 GCF_000816755.2 Arachis ipaensis | reverse complement strand
ATGCCATGGAAAGGAGTAGGAATGATTGGATGAAGACAGCAGAAAAGCAGAGGTTCAGAGGAACGAAAGCTTCTCTATACGCTTATCTGAAATTCTCACCAATGAATTACATAAGTATCTCTATCCTAGTTTATATTTTATTTATCTTTTAATTACTAAATCTCCATAATCAATTGAATCCGCCTGACTGAGATTTACAAAGTGACCATAGCTTGCTTCAAGCCGACAATCTCCGTGGGATCGACCCTTACTCACGTAAGGTTTATTACTTGGACGACCCAGTGCACTTGCTGGTCAGCTGTGCGAAGTTGTGACAAAGAATTAAGATTATGAACGTGCGTATAAAGTTTTTAGCGCCATTACCAAGGAATGGAACCGTCACGATTTCTGTGCACCAAGTTTTTGGCGCCATTGCCGGGGATCGTTCGAGTTTGGACAACTGACGGTTCATCTTGTTGCTCAGATTAGGTAATTTTATTTTAATTTTAAGTCTTTGTTTTTGTTTTATTCTTTTTATTTTCGAAAACTTTTCAAAAAAAAATATTTTCAAAAAAAAATTTATTCTTATTCGGAATTTTTAAGAATGAATTCTAGTGTTTCATGAAGCATGTTGAAGCCTGGCTGGCTCTAAAGCCATGTCTAAATTCTTTTGGACTGAAGATTCAACTAATCACTTCAATGCATGTAATATCCTACTGAAGCTTGGCTGGCCATTGGCCATGTCTAGTGTTTTGGACCGGAGCTTTCACTGAAAGCTTGGCTGGCTAGTGAGCCATGTCTAATTCCTGGACTGGAGCTTTAGACTAACAGTGCAAGATTCCTGGAATTCTTATTAAAAATTTTGAAATCCTTATTTGCTTTTTCCAAATAATTTTAAAAAAATTACAAAAAATTTTTATAAAATCATAAAATCAAAAATAATTTTATGTTTCTTGCTTGAGGCTTGTGTCAATTTTTAAGTTTGGTGTCAATTGCATGCTTATCTCTTTCTTGCATTTTTCAAAAATTCATGCATTGCATTCTTCATGATCTTCAAGTTGTTCTTGGTAAGTCTTCTTGTTTGATCTTCATATTTTCTTGTTTTATGTCTTTTCTTGTTTTTCATATGCATTTTTAATTTGTTAGTGTCTAAATATTGAAAATTTCTAAGTTTGGTGTCTTGCATGTTTTTCTTTTCTTAAAATTTTCAAAAATAAGTTCTTGGTGTTCATCTTGACATTCATAGTGTTCTTGCATGCATCATTTGTTTTGATCCAAAATTTTCATGCATTAAGTCTTTTTATTGTTTTTCTCTCTCATCATTAAAAATTCAAAAATAAAAAAAATATCTTTCCCTTTTTCTCACATAAATTTTCGAAAATTTGAGTTGACTTTTTCAAAACTTTTTAAAATCTAGTTGTTTCTTATGAGTCAAATCAAATTTTCAATTTAAAAATTCTATCTTTTTCAAATCTTTTTCAAAAATCAAATCTTTCTCATTTTTCTTTTATTATTTTCGAAAATTTCAAATTAATTTTCAAAATCTCTTTTTTATTTTTATTTCATATTTTCAAAATTAATACTAACCATTGATGTGATTGATTTAAAAAGTTTTTAAGTTTGTTACTTGCCTAGTAAGAAAGGTTCAATCTTTAAATTTTAAATCATATCTTTTTAGTTTCTTGTTAGTCAAGTAATCAACTTTAATTTTCAAAATCAAATCTTTTTAAATTTCTTTTTCAAATCTTTTTCAAAATAAATTTCAATCACATCTTTTTCAAAATCAATTTCAAAATCTTTTTTTTACATTTTGTCTTTTTAAATTGATTTTCAAATTTTTTTTCAAATCAATCTTATCTTTTTGTTTCAATCATATCTTTTTCAAAACTACTTAACTAATTCTCTCTCTCTAATTTTTGAAAATCCCTTCCCTCTTTTTCAAAATTCCTTTTTAATTAACTAATTGTTTTAATTTTAATTCAATTTGATTTCAATTTTAATTTTCGAATTTTTTACTTTAAATTTTAATTTTATTTTATTTAATTTTTCGAGTTCTTCTCTATCTCATCTCCTTCTATTTATTTATTCATCTACTAACACATCTCTTCCACCCAAAATTCGAACACCATCTTCCTCTCTGTGTTTGAGTTTTTCTATTCTCCTTCTTAAATTCTTCTCTTCTTATACTCACATAAAGGAATCTCTATACTGTGACATAGAGGATTCCATATTTTCTTTTGTGTTCTCTTCTTTTTCATATGAGCAGGAACAAGGATAAGAACATTCTTATTGAAGCTGATCCTGAACCTGAAAGGACTCTGAAGATGAAGCTAAAGCACAACTCTCTGGAGAAAATCTGACAGAAATTTTTGAAAAAGAAGACAACATGGCCGAAAATAATAACAATGCAAGGAAGATACTTGGTGACTTTACTGCACCAAATTCCAATTTACATGGAAGTAGCATCTCAATCCGTGCCATTAGAGCAAACAATTTTGAGCTGAAACCTCAATTAGTTTCTCTGATGTAACAGAACTGCAAGTTTCATGGACTCCCATCAGAAGATCCTTTTAAGTTCTTAACTGAATTCTTGCAGATCTGTGACACTGTTAAGACCAATGGGGTTGATCCTGAGATCTACAGGCTTATGCTTTTCCCGTTTGCTGTAAGAGACAGAGCTAGAGTATGGTTGGACTTTCAACCTAAAGATAGCCTGAACTCTTGGGATAAGCTGGTCAAGACTTTCTTAGCCAAGTTCTTTCCTCCTCAAAAGCTTAGCAAGCTTAGAGTGGATGTTCAAACCTTCAGACAAAAGGAAGGTGAATCCCTCTATGAAGCTTGGGAGAGATACAAGGAACTGACCAAAATTGTCCTTCTGACATGCTTTTAGAATGGACCATCCTGGATATATTCTATGATGGTCTGTCTGAGCTATCGAAGATGTCACTGGACCACTCTGCAGGTGGATCAATTCACCTAAAGAAAATGCCTGCAGAAGCTCAAGAACTCATTGACATGGTGGCAAATAACTAGTTCATGTACACTTCTGAGAGGAATCCTGTAAGTAATGGGACGCCTCAAAGGAAGGGAGTTCTTGAAATTGATACTTTAAATGCCATATTGGCTCAGAACAAAATATTGACTCAGAAAGTCAATATGATCTCTCAGAGTCTGAATGGATTGAAAGAATCATCCAACAGTACTATAAAGGCATCTTCTGTAGAAGAAGCTTATGATCCCGAGAACCCTGCAATAGCAGAGGTGAATTACATGGGGGAACCCTATGGAAACACCTATAATCCCACATGGAGAAATCATCCAAATTTCTCATGGAAGGATCAACAAAAGCCTTAACAAGGCTTTAATAATGGTGGAAGAAACAGGTTTAGCAATAGCAAGCCTTTTCCATCATCCACTCTGCAACAGACAAAGAATTCTGAGCAGAATCCATCTAGCTTAGCAAATATAGTCTCTGATCTATCTAAGGCCACTCTAAGTTTCATGAATGAAATAAGGTCCTCCATTAGAAATTTAGAGGCACAAGTGGGCCAGCTGAGTAAAAGAGTCACTGAAACTCCTCCCAGTACTCTCCCAAGCAATACAGAAGAGAATCCAAAGAGAGAATGCAAGGCCATTGATTTAATCACCATGGCCGAACCTACAAGGGAAGGAGAGGACGTGAATCCCAATGAGGAAGACCTCCTGGGACATCCAGTGATCAACAAGGAGTTTCCCTCTGAGGAACCAAAGGAATCTGAGACTTATCTAGAGACCATAGAGATTCCATTGAACCTCCTTATGCCATTCATGAGCTCTGATGAGTATTCTTCTTCTGAAGAGAATGAAGATGTCACTGAAGAGCAAGTTGCCAAGTACCTTGGTGCATTCATGAAGCTGAATGCCAAATTATTTGGTAATGAGACCTGGGAAGATGAACCTCCCTTGCTCATCAATGAACTGAGTGATCTAGATCAACTGACATTGCCTCAGAAGAAACAGGATCCTGGAAAGTTCTTAATACCTTGTACCATAGGCACCATGACCTTTGAGAAGGCTCTATGTGACCTTGGGTCAGGGATAAACCTCATGCCACTCTTTGTAATGGAGAAACTAGGAATCTTTGAGGTGCAAGCTGCTAGAATCTCATTTGAGATGGCAGACAACTCAAGAAAACAGGCTTATGGACAAGTAGAGGACATACTAGTAAAGGTTGAAGACCTTTACATCCCTGCTGATTTCATAATCCTAGACACTGGGAAGGATGAGGATGAATCCATCATCCTTGGAAGACCCTTCCTAGCCACAGCAAGAGCTGTGATTGATGTGGACAGAGGAGAATTAATCCTTCAACTGAATGAGGACAATCTTGTGTTTAAAACTCAAGTATCTCCTTCTGTAATGGAGAGGAAGCATGAAAAGCTTCTCTCACTGCAGAGTCAACCAAAGCCTCCAAAGTCAAACTCTAAGTTTGGTGTTGGGAGGCCACAACCAAACTCTAAGTTTGGTGTTGGGAAGTTCCAACCTTGCTCTGATTATCTGTGAGGCTCCATGAGAGCTCACTGTCAAGCTATTGACATTAAAGAAGCGCTTGTTGGGAGGCAACCCAATGTTATTTAATCATATCTATTTTATTTTCTCTTTGTTATTTCGTGTTTTATTAGGTTGATGATCATGTGAAGTCACAAAAACTACTGAAAAATCAAAAACAAAATGAAAAATAGCATTAAAAATAGCACACCCTGAAGAAGGAGCATACTGGCGTTAAACGCCAGTAAGGAGCATTTGGCTGGCGTTTAACGCCAGAACAGAGCATGAAACTGGCGTTAAACGCCAGAAAGAAGCAGTAGTCTGGCGTCTAAACGCTAGGATTGCACCCAGAGGAAAGGTGCCGTTAAACGCCAGAAACAAGCATGGAAGTGGCGTTAAATGCCGGAATTGCACAATAAGGGTGTTTTACACGCCTAATTGAGGCAGGGATGTTAAGTCCTTGGCCCCACTTGATCTGTGGGCCCCACAGGATCCCCACGTAACCCTATTCTCTCCTCTTCACACCTTTTCACAACTCTCTTCCCCAAATGCCCTTCACCAATCACTTCAAACACTTTTCTCCATCACCTCTTCACCACTCACATCCATCCTCTCTTCCCCAAAAACCCTACCTACCTTCAAATTCAAACTAATTTCCCTCCCAAACCCAACCCTAATGGCCGAAACTTCACCCTCCCCCCACTCCTATATAAACCCCTCATTCCTTCTTCATTTTCACACAACACAACCCTAAATTCACCTTTGGCCGAAAACACCTCCCCTCCATCTCCTCCATTTCTCTTCTTCTCCTTCTTCTTTATTTCTTCTTTTGCTCGGGGACGAGCAAACATTTTAAGTTTGGTGTGGTAAAAAGCATTGCTTTTTGTTTTCCATAACCATTAATGGCACCTAAGGCCAGAGAAATCTCTAGAAAGAGGAAAGGGAAGGCATTTGCTTCCACCTCTGAGCCATGGGAGATGGAGAGATTCATCTCAAAGGTTCATCAAGACCACTTCTATGAAGTTGTGGCCAAGAAGAAAGTGATTCCTGAGGTTCCTTTCAAGCTCAAAAAGAATGAGTATCCGGAGATCTGACTTGAGATCCAAAGAAGAGGTTGGAAAGTTCTCACCAACCCCATTCAACAAGTCGGGATCCTAATGGTTTAAGAATTCTATGCAAACGCATGGATCACTAGGAACCATGATCAAAGTGTGAACCCAAATCCAAAGCATTGGCTTACTATGGTTCGGGGGAAATACTTAGATTTCAGTCCGAAAAATGTAAGGCTGGCGTTCAACTTGCCAATGATGGAAGAGAACGCACGCCCCTACACAAGAAGGGTCAACTTTGATCAAAGGTTGGACCAAGTCCTCATAGACATATGTGAGGAAGAAGCTCAATGGAAAATTAACTCAAGAGGCAAGCCGGTTCAACTAAGAAGGCATGACCTCAAACCAGTAGCTAGGAGATGGCTAGAGTTCATTCAACGCTCAATCATTCCTACTAGTAACCGGTCTGAAGTTACTATAGACTGGGCCATCATGATCCATAATATCATGATTGGAGAGGAGGTGAAAGTTCATGAGATTATACCTCAAGAACTCTACAAGGTGGCTGACAAGTCCTCCACTTGGGCAAGGTTAGCCTTTCCTCACCTCATTTGCCACCTCTGCAATTCAGCTGGAATTGACATAGAGGGAGACATCCTCATTGAAGAAGATAAGCCATCACTAAAAAAAGGATGGAGCAAACAAGAGATCATGGACCTCAGCAAGAGCATGAGGAAATTCCCCACCATGAAATCCCTGAGATGCCTCAGGGGATGCACTTTCCTCCACAAAACTATTGGGAGCAAATCAACACCTCCCTATGAGAATTAAGTTCCAACATAGGACAATTAAGGGTGGAGCACCAAGAGCACTCCATCATCCTCCATGAAATTAGAGAAGATCAAAGAGCTATGAGGGAGGAGCAAGAAAGACAAGGAAGAGACATAGAGGAGTTCAAGAGCACCATTGGTTCTTCAAGAAGAGGAAGACGCCACCCTCACTAAGGTGGACTCATTCCTTAATCTCCTTGTTTATTTATTTTCTATTTTTCGGTTTTTGATCCTTATGTGTTATTTATGTTTGTGTCTTTACTACATGATCACTAGTGTCTAAGTGTCTATGCCTTAAAGTTATGAATATGAATCTATCACCTCTCTTAAATGAAAAATATTTTCATTACAAAAGAACAATAAGTACATGGTTTTGAATTCATCCTTGAAACTAGCTTAATTATTTTGATGTGGTGGCAACACTTTTTATTTTCTGAATGAATGCTTGAACAGTACATATGTCTTTTGAAGTTGTTGTTTATGAATGTTAAATATGTTGGCTCTTGAAAGAATGATGAAAAGGAGACATGTTATTTGATAATCTGAAAAATCATAAAAATGATTCTTGAAGCAAGAAAAAGCAGTAAATACAAAAGCTTGCAGAAAAAAATAGAAAAAAAAAGCGAAAAAAAAAGAAAATAGAAAAAGAAAAAGCAAGCAGAAAAAGCTAAAAGCTCATAAAACCAAAAGGCAAGAGCAAAAAATCAAATAGCCCTTAAAACCAAAAGGCAAGCGTAAATAAAAAGGATCCAAGGCTTTGAGCATTAGTAGATAGGAGGGCCTAAAGGAATAAAATCCTAGCCTAAGCGGCTAAATCAAGCTGTCCCTAACCATGTGCTTGTGGCGTGAAGGTGTCAAAGTGAAAACTTGAGACTGAGCGGTTAAAGTCAAGGTCCAAAGCAAAAGAAGAGTGTGCTTAAGAACCCTGGACACCTCTAATTAGGGAATTTAGCAAAGCTGAGTCACAATCTGAAAAGGTTCACCCAGTTATGTGTCTGTGGCATTTATGTATCCGGTGGTAATACTGGAAAACAAAATGCTTAGGGCCACGGCCAAGACTCATAAAGTAGCTGTGTTCAAGAATCAACATACTGAACTAGGAGAATTAATAACACTATCTAAACTCTGAGTTCCTATAGATGCCAATCATTCTGAACCTCAATGGATAAAGTGAGATGCCAAAACTATTCAAGAGGCAAAAAGCTACAAGTCCCGCTCATTTGATTGGAGCTAATTTTCATTGATATTTTGGAATTCATAGTATATTCTCTTATTTTTATCCTATTTGATTTTCAGTTGCTTGGGGACAAGCAACAATTTAAGTTTGGTGTTGTGATGAGCGGATAATTTATACGCTTTTTGGCATTGTTTTTACATAGTTTTCAGTATGATTTAGTTAGTTTTTAGTATATTTTTATTAGTTTTTAAATAAAAATCACATTTCTGGACTTTAATATGAGTTTGTGTGTTTTTCTGTGATTTCAGGTATTTTCTGGCTGAAATTGAGGGACTTGAGCAAAAATCAGATTCAGAGGTTGAAGAAGGACTGCAGATGCTGTTGAATTCTGACCTCCCTGCACTCAAAGTAGATTTTCTGGAGCTACAGAACTCCAAATTGCGCGCTCTCAATTACGTTGGAAAGTAGACATCCAGGGCTTTTCAGCAATATATAATAGTTCATACTTTGCCCGAGTTTAGACGATGTAAACTGGTGTTGAATCGGGCTTTTGTGCGCACCAGCCGGCTAGCTTTTGTGGATAGTGAATCGGGCTCCCTTGAGGATCACTCCAATTCACTATCACCATCCATCTGTGACTATCATTCTCCAATCAATGAGGAGACTCTATATTCATCTGTGGGAGTACTAAACTCTCTTTGAATGACTCAGGTGACACCGTCATGGCGGACCCACCTCAAAGAATTACCTTGAAGGAGGCCGGAGCTCCTGATCTTGACTTGCAACCGCTTCAAATTCTGTATCTGGCTTTAGATCCAAATTTTGAGCTCAAGTCTGGCACGATAAACTTGCTCCCTAAACACAATGAACTGCATGGGGAGGATCCTCTGAAGCATTTAAAGGATTTCCAAGTTACATTTGCAACTGCAAGAAGACATGGGGCAGATGAAGCCGTAGTGTTGGTCTTCGCTTTCCCTTTCTCTATGGAGGGAAAAGCGAAGGAGTGGTTTTATACTCAACTGGGTGAAGTTAGATCCAGTTGGGACTTGTTGCGTAAAGAATTTTTGGAAAAATTCTACCCTCCTCAGAAAACAGACAAGTTGCAAAGAGAGATCTCTTGCATTGTGCAACGAGATGGGGAGACTTTGTATGAATACTGGGAGAGATTTAAGAAGTTGCTAGAGGCTTGCCCTCACCACAGGATTGATGAGTTGGTTCTTATCAGTTATTTCTGTCAAGGAATGCATCACCAAGACAAGCTCCTCTTAGATGCCGTGAGTGGAGGCCATCATTTGATTTTAGCTCACTTACCCCAAAATAACCTACCTTTCACATCACCCTTGTTAGCCCCCTTGAGCCTTTAAAATCCCTTTTATTCTATTTAGCCACATTACTAGCCTTAAGCAGAAAAACAAAATAAAATCCCAAGTTGAATCCTCGGTTAGCTTAAGATAGAAAATTATGAATAGATGTGGGAAACCTATTGGGAATATGGATGATAGAAACAAAAGGTAGAAGAGTTAAAAGAAATAAAATAAAAATTTAGGAAGCATGCTCATGAGAAATCAAAGTGATTTAATTACCATGTGCATTAAAAAAAAAGTTATTTTTCAGCATTTAATAAAAGGAGATACAAAAGAACTCCTCAATGCAAAATAAAAGCAATGCACATGGGATGAAAATAAAATTGAAACATGAGCATGTAACAACAAGTGGGATAATATGGGAAAATTGGTAAAAAAGTTTTGTTCTACTAAATATGTATGTTAGGTGAGATCTTAGTCTAATTAAGGATTCACTTATTAGCTCACATAGCCTTATACATATATCCTTACCTTTACCTTGACCCTATTACAACCTTAATTAAAGACCTCATGACTTTTGGTATGACCGTACTCTATAATTGTTGATTGGTTAGATGAAGAACAAAGTTATAGAAAGTAAGAATAAAAAAGAAGAGTAGAGTGAATAAACCCAATAAACACTGACTGACTAGAGGGTAAACACAAAATCCAGTGAGGGTTCAATAACTCATCAACATATATCTGTGCTTAATTTACTAATTGTTTTGCAAGTTTGTACAATTTTTTTTCTTTCCCATCTCATTTGCAAAAATGCTTCGTTGAGTAGTTTCAGTTTTTCTAAGGCAGAATGACTTAAAGGATGGAAAAGGAAACGTACAAAAATGGAAGGAAAAGTGCGAAACGGAGTTTTGAAGAAACTGGTATCCACGCGATCGCATGGACGACGCGATCGCGTGCCAGAAGCGAAGAAGCAGCGACGCGGCCGCATGACTGACGCGACCACACGCCTTAAGTAGAACGCATACGACGCGGACGCGTGATTGACGCGGCCGCGTGGCAAGGAAAAGCTCCAGATGACGCGACCGCGTGACCCACGTGGACGCGTGACAGAGGCCACGTCTCAGAATTTACAGAATACGCCTCCAGCGATTTCTGAAGCCCTTTTGGCCCAGATCCAGGCGCAGAACACACAGACTAGAGGCTATAAAGTGTGAGAATGCATCCATTCATAAGAGAGCTCACATTTTTACTACTTTCCATGATTTAGATTTAGTTTGAGAGAGGTTCTCTCCTCTCTCTCTCTTAGGATTTAGGACTTCTCTTAGTTTGTAAGAGTGACTCTCGATCCAGGTTTTATGTTTCTTGTTTTAAGCTTCCCTTTTCACTTTTATTTATTCCAGCACTTGAGTTGATTATTTACTTTTATAATTTAATTTATGAATTATTCTATTTTACAGATTGTTACTTGAATTAATGATATTTGAGGTATTTTAGTTATTGATTGCTTTCTCTTTAATTTGTGTTACCATTGCTTTTCATCTAAGGAAATTTTTATTCCAGCAATTTTACTTTTTTCCCTTTTTGTCTTGGTTAAGAAATCAGTAACTCAACATCATCAAACTCAACATAACTGATAATCGCTATCTTGCTAATTGAACTGAACTTCAATAATCCCAACTTTTTCTTAGGAATTAAATAGGATTCGAAGGTCAAACTAATTAGTCCCTTGACTTTCCTTTGCTTTAGTAAAGGTTAACTAAGTGGAATTTAGATTCAACTTTCATTATTGTTGAGAGAGATAGTTAAGTTGGACTTCCAATTTCTTTTACCTTGCCAGAAGTTTGCTTACAGTATTTATTTGTTTTAATTGCCAATTACTTTACTTGTTATTTAAATCACTTGCTTCTCACCTTCTAAACCCCGATTACAACCTTTATAGCCAATAATAAGAACATACTTCCTTGCAGTTTCTTGAGAAGACGACCCGAGGTTTGAATACTCGGTTAACAATTTTTAAAAGGGTTTGTTACTTGTGACACCCAAAACGTTTGTAAGAAAGGTTGATTGCACTGTGCATACCCAGTTGAAAGATATGGTGGACAACCTTGTAACTACCAACAAGCCCCACCCCGTGCATATAAACCATCCTTTCAACATAACCTCAAACCACCACACTCACAAGCTTCTCTTCACCATTCGCCACCATATGATCCTTCCTTACCCCAGTACCAATCCAATCACTCCCAATCACCACCACTTTCCTATGTATCTTGCCCAAGTCCGGCAACCCGAGAAGCAGAGGTTCGCCTAAAGGAAACAGTAAATAAACTTCAAACAACCATTCGACAACTGGAGCAAACAATAATTCAATGGGTTTCTAGGCGCTCAAATACACAAGGATCAGCCACAGCCCCATGTGAACAGTCTAACGAAGAGCATAGCATGAAGGAGATACCAGAAACTCCAGTGGACAAGACAGAGAATGAATTCGTACTAGAACAGGTAGAAGAAGCTGTCATTGTTCAAGAAGAAGAGTTGGTTGAAGATCTAGAAGATGCTGAACCTCCATGGGAATCCAGAACTGAGGAGAACTCTGTCAAGGACGCTACAGTTGATGCTAAGGAGGATATTGTACAATCTCCAAGGCAAGTTGTTTATGAAGAATCAGACGGAATAACCCAAGACACAAATTCCCTTGATGATGATAATCACAAGTCAAATTCTCTTAGTAATGAACTGGCATCCGCAAGTGAATTCTCTGAGGTCGAAGAATCTTCCCCAAGTGAATATGAAGACGATGCGGAGGTAGATTTCTCTCAACTTCCAATCTATGACTCAAGTGACGAGGAAGACATAGAAGACTTTGACCAGGACACAGATACAATTATAGAGCCTTGCAAGGAAGTGGAGGAATTCACAGAAGAGCACAAGAGAGTAGAACATATAGAACCACCAGAAACACCTACCCCAAGGCCATTACCACCTAATACAAGCTTCAAGTGGGTACAATCCTTAACATATAACTTTACTTATTCACTTGAATATGGTTTGCTTGAAACAGATGGCCAGCTTAGAGCTCTTTGTGGCCTTAAGAGTAAGAGGAAAATGGCTCGTACTCAGAGTTGGTGCACAAGGTTCAATAAGGTTCCACGCTTCACCTCGAAGTACACGGATTTGTATCATGCTCAATTGCATGGATCACGGAGAACGTTTGGTCACCATGGTGAGATTCTACTTTTTAAACTGCCCGGATGGAAACATGTAGATCAAGACGGAGGCGGATTTAAAAACAAAGCTTGGGATCATGGATTCTATTCTGACATTCGTCATCCCGGGAGCCTGAAAATCTACTTGAAGCTGATCAGAAGCTTCACATACCTAGTTTGGGACCCCGGAGGCTATTGGCATTCCAAGCACTGGTGGAGATTTTTGGACGAATTTAAACATAAGCCGCCATAGCAGGAAACTCCTCCAATGTCCAACTTAAGGACTTTAACTAAAAGTGCTAGGTGGGAGACAACCCACCATGGTATGGTCGCTTCTTTTTCAATTTATTTCTTGTTAATTGCTTTCATTTTTTTATTTCCTTTTCATTTTACTTCATTGAACCTGGAAACATGCATAGCATTCATGTTAATCATTGCATTCTGCATTTATCATACATATAAAAAAAATGGGATGCGCGACGCGACCGCATTACCCATGCGATCGCGTCAAATGGTGAACTACACTTCCCACGCGACCGCGTCATCCACGTGGCCGCGTGCCCTGGAGATCGGCGTCAAAATCCAACGTCCAGAAAGTTAGGCTGGAATCGTGCGGCCCTTGTGCGTTTTGCACAAATTGGCCATGCGATCGCATGCCCCATGCGATCGCGTCACTTGCACAAAACCAATCCCACGCGACCGCGTGAGTGACGCGATCGCGTCGCATGGATTGCACATCACCCCAGAAGGAGACAAAGAGTTGCGCTGAAACGGTGCTGGAGTCGTGCGTTTAGCACAATTTCCAGCGACGCGATCGCGCGACCCACGCAATAGCGTCATCCCCTCTTCCACCCCTCTCATGCGATCGCGTCACTCCCATTTTCACCCCAACCACGCGACCGCGTGCCCCACGCGGCCGCGTGGATTCAAAAATATAACACCCTCTGTCACGCGAAACCCTACATTCGTGCAGCCCGCCATCCCAGCCGCGCCACCCCCCTCTCCCCTATCCAACCCCCTCCCCTATTTCACCCATTACCCCTCCCTTTCCCCTGACCGAACTGCCACGCAAGCAACCACCGCGTCGCCGTCATCACCCAGCCGCTTTTCTGCCCCGTTCTACTTCTTACGCTTTCCAGGTTCCGCAGCACACAAGCTTTTTTTTTCCGTTCATTGTTTTTCTTATTTTTCCCGTTTATGTTCATGTTTAGGATAGCTAGATATGCATGTTGTAGTGGATTTTAGGTTGTTAGGTAGATTAGGCTGTGGTTAGTGGATTTAGGTCTGTTTACTTGCACTGTTCATGTTTCTGTTTTATCAAAACTGCGATTTTGCTGTTCCTGTGACCTTGTTCATATGCGGTGATTTCCTGCATTTGCTGCTTGTTACTCTAAATTTTCATGTTTCTATTAATTATAGGTAACTGCAGTAAGTTTTTTAATTCATATGAACTGCCTTGTTTGCTGTTTATTTTCTGGGACATTCTAATTTTAGCCGGAATGCTGCCCAAATTTTTGTGAATTGTTTTCATTCATGTTTTGGTTTGGCAATCTGAACTCTGTTGTCCTCTGCTTTACCCGGACCATTTCATGAATGCTACGGCAGCCTTTCTTATCCTCTTTGATTTTCTGGTTTATAAACTGCATTTGTGATATTCTGATTCCAGTTCTTGCTTTCTTTATATCTATTAGAATCAACATCACCCTGTTTTCCTTGTTCGGTTATGAGTTATTTCTAGTCATAATTGTGAATCCTTGTTACATGGACTATTTTTTTATGCCACTTACTTTAACCTGCATTTTACTGACTCACTAATTTTAATTTACTAACTTCTTTTTCAAATTCTAACCATACTAACCTCTTAAAATCTCTTTTCTGATTTTTCACTTTCCTCTTACTTCCTAACCATGGCATAATGACAATTTTTCTATTTAACTTGAATTCTGATACATTTTGGATTGTAAATTCTTCCTTTCAACTTTTAAACTACTATACAATCCTTAATACGCCATTACTTAACTCATTTACCTACTTCCCATTCTCCTTTGCCGCTTTGAGTTTTCTTTGTTTAATTGCCTATTTGCTTCGCTATTTTTATCCATATCCTGGTTTCCCATTTTTCAGGATGTCTGCCTCACAAAGGAAAGGAAAAAGCAAGGCTACTGGCAAGCGCAAGAGAGGAGATTCCTCCCAGTCCATCATTGACCTAATGCATGATTCCTCATGGCGGGAGAAGAACTTTACACAGCAGGAAAAAGCTGACCAGCTGCTCCCTGCAAATGATCCAATAAAATTTGCAAACCGGTACTGTGAGCTGAAGTATCCGGCATTTGCAAACTCCAGGAATCTATACCTATAGAAAACTCTGAGGATTCCAGAAGCACTCCAGTAGTACACCACTGAGCAAATCAAGCAAAGAGGCTGGTTCTTTCTGGAGAGAGCACTGACAGAGGTCAATGTAGCTTGGGTCCGGGAATTCTACTGCAACTACTACATCACCACCCTCGATGCAGTGAACCTGAGAGAAAAGCATATTCTGGTCACTGAGGAGGCCATAGAGGACATTCTCTGGCTCCCAGCCAAGTCCGATCAGCCTGATGGTTATCAAAAGGCTGAGGAGGACATGCACCTGATGCAGTTTGATTGGGATGCTGTGAAGGCATGGATAGCTCTCGACCCGACTATTCCTTGGGAGATGGGTCAGGACACCACCATGCCTAGAGAGATCAAGAGGGCGTACTTAAATGATGAGGCTCGGTTATGGCACCAGATCTTGAGCAACTATGTGATGCCGAGTACTCATGAGACGGAGATCCCGGCTGCTATGATCACCCTCCTATGGTGTGTGATGGAGGGTAAGGACCTTTATCTGCCACGCTTTATCCAGCATTATATGGCCAGGGTCCACGTCCGAGGCACCCTCCCTTTTTCGTATCTGGTTACACAGCTAGGCCGTCGAGCTGACGTGCCATGGGAGGATGCCGATGAGAGACCACCAGCGGCGGACTGCAGGAAGATCATTCCTCACAGCAGGAACTTCCTAGCCTTGGGCTCCAGACCACCACCCTTACTTGCTACTGATGAGACAGTCCCACCGTCTGCTGGCCCCTCTTCATCCACAGCTGCCCCTGCTGCCCCCGCTGCCACCACTGCACCTCCACCTGCCTCTGAGCCCGTATACCGCCTCGTGCACCGCCTATTCCGACAGCTTGATCAGATGGAGTGCCGTAACCAGTAGTGGTATGAGAGATTGGAGCGTCGCAGCCAGCGACGCTATTCGCATCTGAAGCTGATGATCCGACAGGGTGGTGACATCCCCTCCGAACCCGACACACCATCAGAGCCATCAGAGGAGGAGGAGGATGAGCCCCAGGAGGAGACCCATCAGCAGGCAGGCACAGAGCAGGCTGCACCACCTCATGAGGTTACTTATCAGATCGAGGCTGCAGACCCAGAGATCCCGATCCAGTCAGCACCGCCTCTACAGCAGCCAGACGCTCAGCCCACCGCCACCACAGAGCCTCCAGCTACCATCCCTACCAGTGATGACACCCCTTCACACCCGGCTTGACTGAGCATCAAGGACGATGCTTCATTTTAAGTGTGGGGAGGTCGCCATCTCTGGCGTTTTATTTTGGTGAACCACTACATCTCTTTTTTCTTTTATTTTGGATATTTTTCTGTATTTTTCTTTTTACTGTTATTTTCTGAGTACTTATACATTGCTACTTTTATGTATTTTTACTCTATTTCTGCATTTTGCATTTTTAGTTCATATTTTTAGTTATTTAGTTTAGTTTGCAATTCTGACTTATTAGTGGATTAATTAGTATAGTTTACCCTTTTTAGCATAAGATAGCATAGTTAAATTGAAAAAGGAAGTAAGCTAGGAAATTGAACATAACATATTTAAATCCATAAACCTTGTATATATAGCATTACATCATATAGTTAAGTTGACAACATTTCATCAAGGAGGAACCTTAAAACTTTAAAGGCTACCCTAAATAATTTTTTTTATGAGAATAATGGGAATTTTTAACTAAACCTGCATAACATATATGAATGATATATGATGCTTGAGTTAGAGAACACACAGCCTGTGAGTCTTGAGCTTAATTGTATGGTTGCATTCAAACCATAATTTCATTCCTGTGTGTTTCGCTTCTTTTTATTCTGATGTTCTTTACTTTGCTTTAATCTATATGTCCAATTATAGAATATAGAATATAGAATATAGATACATACCAAAAGAATGATTGAGGCCATCATTTGATTTTAGCTCACTTACCCCAAAATAACCTACCTTTCACATCACCCTTGTTAGCCCCCTTGAGCCTTTAAAATCCCTTTTATTCTATTTAGCCACATTACTAGCCTTAAGCAGAAAAACAAAATAAAATCCCAAGTTGAATCCTCGGTTAGCTTAAGATAGAAAATTATGAATAGATGTGGGAAACCTATTGGGAACATGGATGAAAATAAAATTGAAACATGAGCATGTAACAACAACTGGGATAATATGGAAAAATTGGTAAAAAAGTTTTGTTCTACTAAATATGTATGTTAGGTGAGATCTTAGTCTAATTAAGGATTCACTTATTAGCTCACTTAGCCTTATACATATATCCTTACCTTTACCTTGACCCCATTACAACCTTAATTAAAGACCTCATGACTTTTGGTATGACCGTACTCTATAATTGTTGATTGGTTAGATGAAGAACAAAGTTATAGAAAGTAAGAATAAAAAAAGAAGAGTAGAGTGAATAAACTCAATAAACACTGAGTGACTAGAGGGTAAACACAAAATCCAGTGAGGGTTCAATAACTCATCAACATATATCTGTGCTTAATTTACTAATTGTTTTGCAAGTTTGTACAATATTTTTATTTCACCACTTTAATCTTACCTTATTCTTTACCTTGGATTTAGCATGAGGACATGCTATTGTTTAAGTGTGGAGAGGTTGATAAACCCCTATTTCATGAGTTATTTTGTGCTTAGTTTGAGTGATTTATTCAATCCTTCACCCACTTATTCATATTAATTGCATGGTTTTACTTTCCCTTCCTTATTATGTGATATATGTGAAAAACATGTTTCCTAAGCTTTAAAATTAATTATTTTAATTACTTTTACTTCCATTCGATGCCGTGATTAGTGTGTTGAGTAGTTTCAGATTTTCTAAGGCAGAATGACTTAAAGGATGGAAAAGGAAACGTACAAAAATGGAAGGAAAAGTGCGAAACGGAGTTTTGAAGAAACTGGTATCCACGCGATCGCATGGACGACGCGATCGCGTGCCAGAAGCGAAGAAGCAGCGACACGGCCGCATGACTAACGCGACCGCGCGCCTTAAGTAGAACGCATACGACGCGGACGCGTGATTGACGCGACCGCGTGGTAAGGAAAAGCTCCAGATGACGCGACCGCGTGACCCACGTGGACGCGTGACAGAGGTCACATATCAGAATTTACAGAATATGCCCCCAGTGATTTCTGAAGCCCTTTTGGCCCAGATCCAGGCGCAGAACACACAGACTAGAGGCTATAAAGTGGGGGAATGCATCCATTCATAAGAGAGCTCGCATTTTTACTACTTTCCATGATTTAGATTTAGTTTGAGAGAGGTTTTCTCCTCTCTCTCTTAGGATTTAGGACTTCTCTTAGTTTGTAAGAGTGACTCTCGATCCAGGTTTTATGTTTCTTGTTTTAAGCTTCCCTTTTCACTTTTATTTATTCCAGCACTTGAGTTGATTATTTACTTTTATAATTTAATTTATGAATTATTCTATGTTACAGATTGTTACTTGAATTAATGATATTTGAGGTATTTCAGTTATTGATTGCTTTCTCTTTAATTTGTGTTACCATTGCTTTTTATCTAAGGACATTTTTATTCCAGCAATTTTACTTTTTCCCCTTTTGGTCTTGGTTAAGAAATCAGTAACTCAACATCATCAAACTCAACATAACTGATAATCGCTATCTTGCTAATTGAACTGAACTTCAATAATCCCAACTTTTTCTTAGGAATTAAATAGGATTCAGAAGTTTGCTTACAGTACTTATTTATTCTAATTGCCATCTACTTTACTTGTCATTTAAATCACTTGCTTCTCACCTTCTAAACCCCGATTACAACCCTTATAGCCAATAATAAGAACATACTTCCTTGCAGTTCCTTGAGAAGATGACCCGAGGTTTGAATACTCAGTTAACAATTTTTAAAGGGGTTTGTTACTTGTGACACCCAAAACGTTTGTACGAAGGGATTTCTGTCGGTTTAGAGACTATATCTACAACGCGACTATTTTTATGAACTTCTTTACTGGCAAAAATCCCAACGTCACCCACCGCCGGCGACCTTTCTCTCTTTCTCTTACTCCTCTTCTCTTTTCTTTCTTTCTTTCCCTTCTCTTTTCTTCATCCACTACCGGTGAGTTCTCTCTTCCGGTGCTTCTTTTTCCGACGAATCCAAACGCCGTGATTTCGTAGTGGCTATAAGAAGTGCCATTGTTCCTCCCTAATTCTTATTCTTTTCAACCTTTATATCTTAGATTCTTGCTTTTTCTTTTTATTTATGTTAATATTTTTGCAATTTCTTTCATTCCTTTTATGTTTCTTAGATCTCGTTAGTTGCTTTCCTTGTTATTTCTTTGTATTGCAAAGTGTTGTGCTTGATTTTTGGGTTGGTTATGATCAAATTCGAGCTTAATTGTGATGAACTTGCACATTGCATACCACATGTTCGATAAAATGTCTCAATGAACATTTTGTTTGATTCATATGACTTGGACATCATATGTGTTCAATTTATCTCTTGTAGGCATATTGTATGAATGGTGCAACTTCTATTATGACTTTTGATGGTAGAAAATTGAAATCACCAATGCATTTCCTTGTTTGTTGATGTGAAATTTTGGTCGCAAATGCATTGTGTTGCTGTAATTTGAGTTTCATTGTTCATCTTGGAATTTATATTGAGTAACCACTCTACGAATGTTCAACTTTTGATGATGTCTTGATCAAACATCTTTTGGGCTTCCAATCAAGAACATTGTATGTGTGATTGCCACTTCTTGAGGATGAACAATGGAAAATTTCCTTTTAGTGCTTGCTTGTAGTTTCTTTCATTTCTTTGTTTTATATTTGCAACTTGAGCAATAATTCGTGAAGCTTTGAACCGTGAATTGCCTTAAGGATGTGATTGCTGTGACATCCGGCCAGTGTGTATGTTCCAATCGCGCGCAATATTGGAATATACACACCGTATTTTTTGTAAATCACACTACTTCTATAAGCTCTTTTAACATTGTTAGTGCTTCCTCATTGATTTTACTTTATTGTTGCCCTATGATCTCGAAGTTCTTTTATTTATATTTTTAGGATGAGGAAGAAGGGTAAGGCACCGGTTACTTCACCGGTTGAGCAAACTCCCGCCTACTCTTCTGATATTTGGTGGAATTGCCAAGGTCATAGACCGGATACCTTGGTTAACCGGAGAGCCGACTCTCAATACAAGGCTATTAAAAAGCGTACAATCCATTGGGAGCGGCCATTAAAGGTTCTAAGCCAATACAAGGCGACTATTCACCAAAGGATCGCCTCGCTTCATTGAGAGTTTCTCGAGTGAGAACCCATTGAAGTCAATGAGACTATGGTACGGGAATTTTATGCGAACTACCAAGCTTGGGAAGCAAAGTCAGTCTTCCTCCGGGGAAAGATGTTAGATACATCCAATCAAGCTCTAGAAGCTATTCTGAACACCCCCACATTCCACTTGAGAAAGATGAATACTCCAAGATCAAAGGGGATGTCTTCAAAGGAAGAGTATCTCTGACTCCCATTCTTGAGAGAATAGGCCGTCCTGGTACATCTTGGGAGTATAGCAAAGGGAGAAATTCTGTTCCCACTAGTATTGCATACTCTGATTTGAATACTGAAGCTCGTATATGGCATCAAATTATGGCCGACTACATCATCCCGAGCACCCACACCACCCATGTGAGATTTAGAACTGCTTTGCTACTTTGGGCTATTATGCAAGGGAAGCATATAGCCATCTTGCCTTTATTGCGCAAATCGATTTGGAAATTGGTTGCAAAGAAGAATATCAACATTCCATTTCTGTCGATGGTGATGCGCTTAGCAAACGCAGCGGGGGTAGAGAGGCGACCAACGGACATTATGTTCCGAATTCCTAGAGGCAACATGTTCATTCTGAGGGGAGATTTGGAAAGATCAACAAACATTTCACCTCCAAGAGGAAGACATCCATAGCACTACCATCAACTCTACCAACTTCATCAACTGCTTTACCCTTTTTCCGACTTCTTCCGAATTTATTCTGAGACATCTTGCACGATATCCACCATATGGAGCATTTAGAGCACAAATGTTTTGAGTGGATAGCGGCAAAGCTAGAAGAAAGAGACCCCAGCCCGATTCCTAGAGCTTCATCCAAGCTAGCTGGGGAGGAGCATGATGCAGTTGACCATCCCACTCCTGAGTCCACCACCTGAAGGTGGCCCCTCTTCATCCTCCCGGATCGTGAGCATGCACAGAGAACCGTGCACAAATTAAGTATGGGGGAGGATCAATGACTTCAAGGGGGTAAAAAATTTCTCTCTTAAAGACAATTTGCAATATTTCTTGTAGTACTTTTTCTTTATTTTGAGTAGCTTTATTTCTATTGCATCTTGTTTGGTTTGATATAAATATTTCTTTATCGTTTATGGATACTTAGTAGTTAATATTTGTATGTTTCATGATAGAATAAATAAGTTGGTGAAACACCAAGGAATTTCCATGAAACCTTTTCTTTTAGGGGCATACCATTGATTGAATTAAAGAAAAATTATGTTTACCAACTTGCTTGAAGTATTTTGTTTGTAGAACATGAAAACGAGCTAGAACAACATACCTTGTGAGATTTGAGCTTTAATAGATGGTTGCACTTTGATGAGCGGATAATTTATACGCTTTTTGGCATTATTTTTACATAGTTTTTAGTATGATTTAGTTAGTTTTTAGTATATTTCTATTAGTTTTTAATTAAAATTCACATTTTTGGACTTTACTATGAGTTTGTGTGTTTTTCTATGATTTCAGGTATTTTCTGGCTGAAATTGAAGGACTTGAGCAAAAATCTGATTCAGGCTGAAAAAGGACTGCTGATGCTGTTGGATTCTGACCTCCCTGCACTCAAAGTGGATTTTCTGGAGCTACAGAACTTCAAATGGCACGCTCCCAATTGAGTTGGAAAGTAGAAATCCAGGGCCTTCCAGCAATATATAATAGTCCATACTTTGAATAAGGATAGATGACGTAAACTGGCGTTGAACGTCAGTTCCATGCTGCATTCTGGAGTCAAACGCCAGAAACAGGTTGCAAAGTGGAGTTAAATGCCAGAAACAGGTTAAAACTAGCGTTCAACTCCAAGAGAAGCCTCTAAACGTGTAAAGCACAATGCTCAGCCCAAGCACACACCAAGTGGGCCCTAGAAGTGAATTTCTGCATCATTTACTTATTTCTGTAAACCCTAGTAACTAGTTTAGTATAAATAGGACTTTTTACTATTGTATATATCTCTTGGGATCAATCTTTGAATGATCTTTGATTAGTTTTATGCTATCTTAGACCTTTGTGAGGGCTGGCCATTCGGCCATGCCTGAACATTTATCACTTGTGTATTTTCAACGGTGGAGTTTCTACACACCATAGATTAAGGTGTGGAGCTCTACTGTTCCTCATGAATTAATACAAAGTACTACTGTTTTTCTATTCAATTCAAGCTTATTCCGCTTCTAAGATGTTCATTCGCACCCAAGAAATGATGAATGTGATGATTATATGACGCTCATCATCATTCTCACTTATGAACGCGTGCCTGACAAACACTTCCGTTCTACATGCAAACAAGCTAGAATGGATATCTCCTGGATATCTAATACAGGGGACCGAGTCCGAGTTATTAGTGTCTTCGTGGTATAAGTTAGAACCCATGGACGGCCATTCTTGAGAATCCGGAAAGTCTAAACATTGTCTGTGGTATTCCGAGTAGGATTCAGGGATGAATGACTGTGACGAGCTTCAAACTCGCGAGTGCTGGGCGTAGTGACAAACGCAAAAGGATCAATGGATCCTATTCCAGTATGATCGAGAATCGACAGATGATTAGCCATGCAGTGACAGTGCATTGGACCATTTTCATTGAGAGGACAGGTGGCCATTGACAACGGTAATGCCTAACATACAGCTTGCCATAGAACGGAGTAGGAATGATTGGATGAAGACAGCAGGAAAGTAGAGGTTCAGGGAACGAAAGCATCTCTATACGCTTATCTGAAATTCTCACCAATGAATTACATAAGTATCTCTATCCTAGTTTATATCTTATTTATCTTTTAATTATTAAATCTCTATAATCAATTGAATCCGCCTGACTGAGATTTACAAGGTGACCATAGCTTGCTTCAAGCCGATAATCTCCGTGGGATCGACCCTTACTCACGTAAGATTTATTACTTGGACGACCCAGTGCACTTGCTGGTTAGTTGTACGAAGTTGTGAAACATAATTAAGAACATGAACGTGCGTATTGATTTTTTAGCGCCGTTACCAAGGAAGGAATGATCACGATATCGCACACCAAGTTTTTGGCGCCATTGCCGGGGATTGTTCGAGTTTGGGCAACTGACGGTTCATCTTGTTGCTCAGATTAGGTAATTTTATTTTATTTTTAAGCTTTTTATTTCTTATTTTCGAAAATACTACAAAAAAAAATTAATTTATGTTCTTCAGAATTTTTAAGAATGAATTCTAGTGTTTCATGATGATTTGTTGAATCCTGGCTGGCTGTAAGCCATGTCTAATCTTTTGGACCGGAGTTTCAACTTATCATCACAAGAGCTTGTTGATCTTCACCCATTTGGCAGTTACACACTTAGTTGCTGTATACATGGGAGGTATCAATATCATGCTGAAGCTTGGCTGGCCATTGACCATGTCTAGTGTTTTGGACCGAAGCTTTCACTGAAAGCTTGGCTGGCTAGTGAGCCATGTCTAATTCCTGGACTAGAGCTTTAGACTAACATTGCAAGATTCCTGGAATTCCTATTAAAAATTTTGAAATCCTTATTTTCTTTTTCAAATAATTTTCGAAAAATACCAAAAAAATCTTTAAAATCATAAAATAAAAAATAATTTTATGTTTTTCTTGTTTGAGTCTTGTGTTAATTTTTAAGTTTCGTGTCAATTGCATCTTTTTTATTTTTCTTGAAAATTTTCGAAAAACTCATGCATGGTGTTCTTCATGATCTTCAAGTTGTTCTTGGTAAGTCTTCTTGTTTGATCTTTAAATTTTAATGTTTTGTGTCTTTTCTTATTTTTCATATGCATTCTTGAATTATTAGTGTCTAAAGAATAAAAACTTTTAAGTTTGGTGTCTTGCATGTTTTTCTTTTCTTAAAAATTTTCAAAAAATAAGTTCTTGGTGTTCATCTTGACATTCATAGTGTTCTTGATGTTCATCTTAACATTCAAAGTGTTCTTGCATGCATTGTGTGTTTTGATCCAAAATTTTCATGCATTGATTCTTTTTTGTGTTTTTCTCTTTCTTCATTAAAAATTCAAAAATCAAAAAAATATCTTTCCCTTTTTCTCTCATACATTTTCGAAAATTTGAGTTGACTTTTTCAAAAAATTTTAAAATCTAGTTGTTTCTTATGAGTCAAATCAATTTTTCAATTTAAAAAATTCTATCTTTTTCAAATCTTTTTCAAAAAAATCAAATCTTTTTCAATTTCCTTTTTTTATTTTCGAATTCCTTTTTAAAATTTTTCAAAATCTTTTTCATTTTTCTTTTAACATTTTCGAAAATATTCAAATTAATTTTTAAAATCTTTTTCTTATTTTATTTTATAATTTTCGAAATTAACACTAACCATTAATGTTTTGATTCAAAAAATTTTCAAGTTCTTACTTGTCTATTAAAAAAGGTTCAATCTTTAAATTTTAAAATCATATCTTTTAGTTTCTTGTTAGTCAAGTAATCAACTTTAATTTTCAAAATCAAATCTTTTTAAATTTCTTTTTTTTTTTCAAATTTTTTTCAAATTAAGTTTCAATCATATCTTTTTCAATTTCAATCATATCTTTTTCAAAAACAATTTTCAAATCTTTTTCAATCAATCTTATCTTTTTGTTTCAATTATATCTTTTTCAAAACTACCTAACTAACTCTCTCTCCCTCTAATTTTCGAAAATCACCTTCATCTTTTTCAAAATTCCTTTTTGAATTAACTAATTGTTTTAAATTTAATTTAATTTGATTTAATTTTTCTTGCTTAATTTTCGAATTTTTAATTTTAATTTTTAATTTTTAATTTAAAAACAAAAATACTTTTATTTTATTTTATCTAATTTTCAAAAATTCTTCTCTCTCACCTCCTTCTATTTATTTATTTATTTACTAACACTCCTCTTTATCTAAGAATTTGAACCTATTCCTCACCCTTGTGTTTGGATTCTCCATCTTCTATTCATATCTTCTTATACTCACATAAAGGAATCTCTATACTGTGACATAGAGGATTTCATATTTTTCTTTTTGTGTTCTCTTCTTTTTCATATGAGCAGGAACAAGGATAAGAACATTCTTGTTGAAGCTGATCCTGAACCTGAAAGAACTCTGAAGAGGAAGCTAAGGGAAGCTAAAGCACAACTCTCTGGAGAAAATCTGACTGAAAATTTCGAAAAAGAAGGAGACATGGCCGAAAATAATAACAATGCAAGGAAGATGCTTGGTGACTTTACTGCACCAAATTCCAATTTACATGGAAGAAGCATCTCAATCCCTGCCATTAGAGCAAACAATTTTGAGCTTAAACCTCAATTAGTTTCTCTGATGCAACAGAACTGCAAGTTTCATGGACTCCCATCAGAAGATCCTTTTCAGTTCTTAACTGAATTCTTGCATATCTGTGATACTGTCAAGACCAATGGGGTTGATCCCGAGGTCTACAGGCTTATACTTTTCCCGTTTGCTGTAAGAGACAGAGCTAGAGTATGGTTGGACTCTCAACCTAAGGATAGCCTGAACTCTTGGGATAAGCTGGTCAATGCTTTCTTAGTCAAGTTCTTTCCTCCTCAAAAGCTTAGTAAGCTTAGAGTGGATGTTCAAACCTTCATACAAAAGGAAGGTGAATCCCTCTATGAAGCTTGGGAGAGATACAAGGAACTGACCAAAAAGTGTCCTTCTGACATGCTTTCAGAATGGACCATCCTGGATATATTCTATGATGGTCTGTCTGAGCTATCAAAGATGTCACTGGACCATTCTGGAGGTGGATCTATTCACCTAAAGAAAACGCCTGCAGAAGCTCAAGAACTCATTGACATGGTTGCAAATAATCAGTTCATGTACACTTCTGAAAGGAATCCTGTGAGTAATGGGACGCCTCAGAGGAAGGAAGTTCTTGAAATTGATACTCTGAATGCCATATTGGCTCAGAATAAAATATTGACTCAGCAAGTCAATATGATTTCTCAGAGTCTGAATGGAATGCAAGCTGCATCCAACAGTACTCAAGAGGCATCTTCTGAAGAAGAAGCTTATGATCCTGAGAACCCTGCAATAGCAGAGGTGAATTACATGGGTGAATCCTATGGAAACACCTATAATTTCTCATGGAGAAATCACCCAAATCTCTCATGGAAGGATCAACAAAAGCCTCAACAAGGCTTTAATAATGGTGGAAGAAACAGGTTTAGCAATAGTAAGCCTTTTCCATCATCCACACAGCAACAGACAGAGAACTCTGAGCAGAATCCATCTGACTTAGCAAATATAGTCTCTGATCTATCTAAGGCCACTTTAAGTTTCATGAATGAAACAAGGTCCTCCATTAGAAATCTGGAGGCACAAGTGGGCCAGCTGAGTAAAAGGGTCACTAAAACCCCTCCTAGTACTCTCCCAAGCAATACAGAAGAGAATCCAAAGAGAGAGTGCAAGGCCATTGATATAATCAAAATGGCCGAACCTACAAGGGAGGGAGAGGACGTGAACCCCAGTGAGGAAGACCTCCTGGGACGTCCAGTGATCAATAAGGAGTTTCCCTCTGAGGAACCAAAGGACTCTGAGGCTCATCTGGAGACCATAGAGATTCCATTAAACCTCCTTATGCCATTCATGAGCTCTGATGAATATTCTTCTTCTGAAGAGAATGAAGATGTTACTGAAGAGCAAGTTGCCAAGTACCTTGGTGCAATCATGAAGCTGAATGCCAAATTATTTGGTAATGAGACTTGGAAAGATGAACTTCCCTTGCTCATCTATGAACTGAGTAATCTGGATCAACTGACATTGCCTCAGAAGAAACAGGATCCTGAAAAGTTCTTAATACCTTATACCATAGGCACCATGACCTTTGAGAAGGCTCTAGGTGACCTTGGGTCAGGGATAAACCTCATGCCCTTCTCTGTAATGAAGAAACTGGGAATCTTTGAGGTGCAAGCTGCTAGAATCTCATTAGAGATGGCAGACAACTCAAGAAAACAGGCTTATGGACAAGTAGAGGACGTACTAGTAAAGGTTGAAGGCATTTACATCCCTGCTGATTTCATAATCCTAGACACTGGGAAGGATGAGGATGAATCCATCATCCTTGGAAGACCCTTCCTAGCCACAGCAAGAGTTGTGATTGATGTGGACAGAGGAGAGTTGGTCTTTCAACTGAATGAAGATAATCTTGTGTTTAAAACTCAAGGATCTCCTTTTTTAACCATGGAGAGGAAGCATGAAAAGCTTCTCTCACTGCAGAGTCAACCAAAGCTCCCACAGTCAAACTCTAAGTTTGGTGTTGGGAGGCCACAACCAAACTCTAAGTTTGGTGTTGAACCCCCACAACCAAACTCTAAGTTTGGTGTTGGGAGGTCCCAACCTTGCTCTGATTATCTGTGAGGCTCCATGAAAGCTCACTGTCAAGCTATTGATATTAAAGAAGCACTTGTTGGGAGGCAACCTAATGTTATTTAATCATTTTTATTTTTTTTTTCTCTTTGTTATTTCATGTTTTATTAGGTTGATGATCATGTGGAGTCACAAAAACTACTGAAAAACCGAAAACAGAATGAAAAACAGCATTGAAAATAGCACACCCTAGAGGAAGGGCTTACTGGCATTTAAACGCCAGTAAGGAGCATCTGGCTGGCGTTTAACGCCAGAACAAAGCATCTACCTGGCGTTAAATGCCAGAAACAAGCAATAATTGGGCGTTTAACGCCAGAAACAGGCAGCAGTCTGGCGTTAAACGCCAGGATTGCACAGCAAGAGCGTTTTACACGCCTAATTGGAGCAGGGATGTTAAGTCCTTGGCCCACTGGATCTGTGGACCCCACAGGATCTCTACCACTTCTTCTCTCATCTTCACACCTTTTCATAACATTCTTTCTCAATTAACCTCCACCAATCACCTCCATTACTCCTCTAAAACCATCATACAAGCCCATCACTAAGAAAAGGATGGAGCAACCAAGAGAGCATGGACCTCAACATGAGCATGAGGAAACTCCTCACCATGAAATCCCTGAGATGCCTCAAGGGATGCACTTTCTTCCACAGAATTATTGGGAGCAAATCAACACCTCCCTAGGAGAATTAAGTTCCAACATGGGACAACTAAGGGTGGAGCACCAAGAGCACTCCATCATCCTCCATGAAATTAGAGAAGATCAAAGAGCTATAAGGGAGGAGCAAGAAAGACAAGGAAGAGACATAGAGGAGCTCAAGAGCACCATTGGTTCTTCAAGAAGAGGAAGACGCCACCCTCACTAAGGTGGATTCATTCCTTAATCTCCTTGTTTATTTATTTTCCTATTTTTTGATTTTTTTGAGCTTTATGTTTATTTATATTTGTGTCTTATTACATGATCATTAGTGTCTAAGTGTCTATGCCTTAAAGTTATGAATATGAATCCATCACCTCTCTTAAATGAAAACTGTTTTAATTACAAAAGAACAAGAAGTACATGGTTTCGAATTCATCCTTGAAACTAGTTTAATTATTTTGATGTGGTGGCAACACTTTTTGTTTTCTGAATGAATGCTTGAACAGTGCATATGTCTTTTGAAGTTGTTGTTTATGAATGTTAAATATGTTGGCTCTTGAAAAAATGATGAAAAGGAGAAATGTTATCTGATAATCTAAAAAATCATAAAAATGATTCTTGAAGCAAGAAAAAGCAGTGAATACAAAAGCTTGCAGAAAAAAAAAATAAATAGCGAAAAAAAGGAAAAGAAAAAGCAAGCAGAAAAAAACCAAAAGCTCTTAAAACCAAAAGGCAAGAGCAAAAAGCCAATAGCCCTTAAAACCAAAAGGCAAGGGTAATAAAAAGTGAGATGTCAAAACTATTCAAGAGGCAAAAAGCTACAAGTCCCGCTCATTTGATTGGAGCTAAGTTTCATTGATATTTTAGAATCTATAGTATATTCTCTTCTTTTTATCCTATTTGATTTTCAGTTGCTTGGGGACAAGCAACAATTTAAGTTTAGTGTTGTGATGAGTGGATAATTTATACGCTTTTTGGCATTATTTTTACATAGTTTTTAGTATGATTTAGTTATTTTTTAGTATATTTCTATTATTTTTTAATTAAAATTCACATTTCTGGACTTTACTATGAGTTTATGTGTTTTTCTGTGATTTCAGGTATTTTCTGGCTGAAATTGAGGGACTTGAGCAAAAATCTGATTCAGGCTGAAAAAGGACTGCTGATGCTGTTGGATTCTGACCTCCTTGCACTCAAAGTGGATTTTCTGGAGCTACAAAACTCCAAATGGCGCGCTCCCAATTGCGTTGGAAAGTAGACATCCAGGGCTTTCCAGAAATATATAATAGTCCATACTTTAAATAAGGATAGATGACGTAAACCGGCGTTGAACACCAGTTCTATGCTGCATTCTGGAGTCAAACGCCAGAAACAGGTTGCAAAGTGGAGTTAAACGCCAGAAATAGGTTACAAACTGGCGTTCAACTCCAAGAGAAGCCTCTACACGTGTAAAGCACAATGCTCATCCCAAGCACACACCAAGTGGGGCCCAGAAGTGGATTTCTGCATCATTTACTTATTTTTGTAAACCCTAGTAACTAGTTTAGTATAAATAGGACTTTTTACTATTGTATATATCTCTTGGGATCAATCTTTGAATGATCTTTGATTAGTTTTATGCTATCTTAGACCTTTGTGAGGGCTGGCCATTCGGCCATGCCTGAACATTTATCACTTGTGTATTTTCAACGGTGGAGTTTCTACACACCATAGATTAAGGTGTGGAGCTCTGCTGTTCCTCATGAATTAATACAAAGTACTACTGTTTTTCTATTCAATTCAAGCTTATTCCGCTTCTAAGATGTTCATTCGCACCCAAGAACATGATGAATGTGATGATTATGTGACGCTCATCATCATTCTCACTTATGAATGCGTGTCTGACAAACACTTCCGTTCTACATGCAAACAAGCTAGAATGGATATCTCTTGGATATCTAATACAGGGGACCGAGTCCGAGTTATTAGTGTCTTCGTGGTATAAGTTAAAACCCATGGACGGCCATTCTTGAGAATCCAGAAAGTCTAAACCTTGTCTGTGGTATTCCGAGTAGGAATCAGGGATTGAATGACTGTGACGAGCTTCAAACTCGCGAGTGCTGGGTGTAGTGACAGACGCAAAAGGATCAATGGATCCTATTCCAGTATGATCGAGAACCGACAAATGATTAGCCATGCAGTGACAGCGCATTGGACCATTTTTACTGAGAGGACAGGTGGCCATTGATAACGGTAATGCCTAACATACAGCTTGCCATAGAATGGAGTAGGAATGATTGGATGAAGACAGCAGGAAAGCAGAGGTTCAGAGGAACGAAAGCATCTCTATACGCTTATATGAAATTCTCACCAATGAATTACATAAGTATCTCTATCCTAGTTTATATCTTATTTATCTTTTAATTATTAAATCTCTATAATCAATTGAATCCGCCTGACTGAGATTTACAAGGTGACCATAGCTTGCTTCAAGCCGACAATCTCCGTGGGATCGACCCTTACTCACGTAAGGTTTATTACTTGGACGACCCAGTGCACTTGCTGGTTAGTTGTACGAAGTTGTGAAACATAATTAAGAACATGAACGTGTGTATTGAGTTTTTAGCGCCGTTACCAAGGAAGGAATGATCACGATTTCACACACCACACTTTTCAACCATAATGTTGTTCTTGTGTGTGATTATACTCCTTTTTTATTGTGATCATTGATTTGCATGATTCTTTATGTCCTGTATTTGTGTTTGGATGCATTTAGCATGATTGAGGCCATCTTTGATGATAAACTCACTAACCTATATGGCCAACCCTTGCATTCACCTTTGTGAACCCCTTTTGAGCCTATGAATCCCCTTTTGTTCTGATGATAGCACATTACTCCCCTTAAGCAAAAAACCATTGATGTCCCTGAATTACTCTTTGATTAGCTTGGGTGGATTAGTGTGAAAATTCTAAGTGTGGGGAATTTTAGGTTGCATTGGTGATAAAGGCATGAACTCTTTGTGAAAAATCTTTTGGGCAATTAGGTAATGCTCATGCATTTCACTAATTAAAACATATGCATTCATAGTTATAAAAAAAACTTGTGCATAACAAAGTATGAATAAAAAGAGTAAATAAGGGATGCATATGCCATGTTTGAAAAGAAAATGCATGAGTTGAAGTGAAATAGAAAAAAAAAAGAGAAAATGGGTAGAAAGGTTGCATTATCATGTGTACATAGGTGATGTGGGATTAGGTGGACACTCAAGCTAATCAAAGAACTAATTCTTTAAGTTCACTTAACCATATTTCATCCTACCTAACCCTAGCCCCATTACATCCCTCTAAAGACCTCATGATACTTGTTATTCATGCATTAAATACTAGTTGATTGTTAGATGACTTGCAAATCTTTGAAAAGCATGATAAAAGGAGAATTGAGTGGTTAAACCCTAAACACTGAGCGAATTGAGTGGATGTACATCCGGTGAGGGGTTCGATCGCTCAATTCTATGTTCTTACGCCTTATATTGCATCCTCTTGCGAGTTGTTTAATTGGGTAGTTTTGATAACTTCAAGTCAATTCTTTGGACATTGATCTTAATGCATGAACTCTTTGTATTGGCCCTAAAGTTTTCTTGTGATGGATTAGAATTTTATGGTTTGTTTCTACCAACTCTCATCATAGTACATATTGGTGATTAGTCTTAGGATAGTTGCATGCATTTAAGTAGTATATAACATAAGTCATTTTCCCTTTCATCTATCTCCTTTGCGTGTGTTTAGCATGAGGACATGCAAGTGTTTAAGTGTGGGGGAATTGATGAATCCATATTTGATAATGATTTTTTGTTAGAATTGAATGGATTTTCATCATATAACCTTGCACTTATTCCCTTGAATAGCATGCTTTTGAACTTTCCTTCCAAATTGCGCTTGATTATGAAAATATGCTCTTTCGTGCTTAATTTAATCTATTTTATTCTATTTGCCTTCCATTCAATACCTTAATATTTTTTGTGAGTGATTCCAGGTATATAAGGTAAGAATGGGTTGGAGAAAATGGAAGAAGAGCATGCAAAGTGAAGGAAACATGAAGAATCAAAGGAAATGAGTTCAGAGACGTGTGCGTGCGCACGGCTGCCTGTGCGTGCGCACGGCTGCCTGTGCGTACACACAGCTGCCCAATCAGAGCGCGTGGATTGCTTCGAGCGTGTCGTGCGTCCATTCAAGCATCGCCTAGTGTGCATGCGCACGGCTACTTGTGCGTGCGCACAGGACTGGATTTCTCGCAAGGTGTGCGAACGCACGCATCTGTGCGTCCGCACATGACTTCATTAAAATGGCACATGACTCACGATTTGGGGGCATTGGAGGCCCATTTCTGAAGTCTTCTAGCTCATATTGGAGGGAAAATGAGAAACATAAGATAGCATATCATTAGTATAGTTTAGGAGTAGTAGTAGGAAGCTTTTAGTTAGTTTTTCTCTAAGTTTTTCATCATCTCTATTAGGGTTTGTATTAGGGTTTTACATTCAAGTGCCATTTCCATTTTTGATCTTGGATTTTGCTATCTTTCATTGTAAGTATTCTCTTATTATTACTCTTTATAGTTACATTGTCATTACTCTTTCTTCTAATTCAAGTTATAGTTCAATTTTGCTTCTCTCTTGCAATTTTAATTACTTGTTGATGAATTTGGTATTTGATGTTTGTTTCATGCTTTTTTGTGTTATTATTGTTGATTGAGATCAATTTTTGCTTTTAGTTTCAATCATTTTCTCATTTTCTCTATGTTTAAGGTTTTTGCCCACTAAGTGTTTGACAAAATGTCAAACATGGTTTTAGGATAAATTTTTTATTCTTGGCTTGGATAAAGTGAGCAATTGGGTTTCTAGAGTTGGAATGTCCAATATTTAGTTTCAATTCTTGGATCGTTAATTGTTCATGTTCCCACTAACGCTAAATTGTTGCTAAGGCAATTAGCAAGCAATTTAGGATTTGTGGGTTGAGAACACTTATGCTCATTTAACTTACTTTCTGATGTGAGGGTTGATCAAGTGAGATTAATCCATGATAATTGTCATAGTTGTGGTTCCAACAAGGAAAGGACCCTTAGCTCACTCCAAGCCAAGACTCTTTTTGATGCTTTCAATCTTTCATACATTTCTATGTTAATTTCTTTTATACTTTACTTGTTTATATTACGTAGTCGGTTCTTTAATTTCTTCATTAGTTCAATCATTACAATTTTGTATGTTCTTTTATTGCTTTATATGTTCATTTCTTCATTGACAACCCCTTGATCACTACAACCGGATTTGCACACTTATTGTTCTAAAGTATTCCTTGGGAGACGACTCGAGAGACAAATACTCTCAGTTTTGAACTAGTTTTGAATTGTGACACATCTTGTGAGTTTCAAATTTGATTGACGGCCAACTTGTTGGGTTAGGACTATACTTGCAACGCTAATTCCTATTTTGATAATTGAATTCCTAACCTATGCGAATTGGTCGTTACCAATAATACTATAATATCATGAAAATCTAGCCACGGCTCGCGGAGTTTAAGCCGGCTAGCTATATACAGACTATACAGAAACCAGACAGTAAAATCAGCTTATACAAGTTTTTCTCTCTCAAATACAAGCCTCTAGGCAAGGGAAAACACAAAAGTGAGAGATATATAAACAAAATAAATCAAAAAGACCCCAAGAGTAACAGGATCATCCGCTTCTGTCACCATCCAAGCAACTCACCGAGGTGGGTTGCGACCTGCATCTGAAAACAACAACAGAAATATGGTATGGAACCGGAGGTTCTCAGTATGGTAACAGTGCTCAGTGATGTAAGATATAAGACTCCGGGATGCCAAAGACAATCCTAGACTTCATATCCATCACAAGATTTATCTTAAAGAATACTAAAACAATAAAGCATAATTAAAACCTCAACACAATTTTAAGCCTTAGCAGAAGAAAATGGGTAATCTAACTTAAAGAATTCTCTAGTCTAACAGATCTCTGCTGTCCCACAGCCTTCACCAACCTATCCTCCATGCGATTCCATCGCCACCGCCTTCTGAACCTCCTCAATCCCAGTAGAAAACACAGATAATATACAATGCAAGTAAAACACAAGTATTGGCATGTAAGGCAAGTAATTCAAGTAGAAATTTGGCATGTTATACAAATAGGCATATAATTATAAGTCGGCAAAGCAAACAAACAGATAGAAAATGCACATGATGAATGCCTCTTCTACTGGCTGTGATATCACATTGTCGGTTCAACTTCCAATCCAACACACCTCCATGGAGATGTCGCCCTTCGGAATCATCATTGGGAACCCCCGAGATATGGTGCTCAGATCACCGTCCAAGATTTTGTGCCTGCACACTCTATTGATCTGAAGGGATGCGAGCGGGATACTCTTGCCACAGACCTCACATCACAACATAAGCGAGATTAACCACCGTCCTTACGCCGCCGCCATTACCTCGACTGGCAGGATTAACCACCGTCCCTGCCGGGGACATAGCGTCTCATAATCTCAATGTAAAATAGTAGTTCAGTGGTTTTTCAGAAAACATTTTCAATACATCAATGATTCATCATTGTACACTCGAGTACTCGACTCATCTCAACCACTGTCTAATCAACATTTCCATTCTGAGTCCTCGACTCATCTCAACTACTGTAATTTCACATTTTAATTCCGAACTCAACAGTTCATTAGTTCTCATTTCATATTCCAATCTACTTTCACATACCATCAAAATCCATCCTTAGTACACCAGAAACCTAAGCCTCCATTTTCTAATTTTTCAGGATAAACACCAATTAATTCCACTTAAGATTTTTCCCCTGTTTTGATACCCAAAAATAACTCCAAGAGTCTGATGAGCGGATATTTTATACGCTTTTTGGGGATAATTTCATATAGTTTTGAGTATGTTTTAGTTAGTTTTTAGTCTATTTTTATTAGTTTTTAGGAAAAATTCATATTTCTGGACTTTACTATGAGTTGTGTATTTTTCTGTAATTTCAGGTATTTTTCTGGCTGAAATTGAAGGAGCTGAGCAAAAATCTTATTCAGGCTGAAAAAGGACTGCTGATGCTGTTGGATTCTGACATCCCTGCACTCAAAGTAGATTTTCTGGAGCTACAGAACTCGAAATGACATGCTTTCAATTGCGTTGGAAAGTAGACATCCAGGGCTTTCCAGCAATATATAATAGTCCATACTTTTCACAAGGATAGAGGACGTAAACTGGCGTTCAACGCCAGTTCTCTGCCCAATTCTGGCGTCCAGCGCCAGAAAAGGATCAAAATAGAAGACAAAGCACCTCCAAAACTCCAACATATTCCCCATTACTGCACAACAAGTAACCTTTAATTTATGCTCTCTTGGTTATTCGCAATTCAACTGATAAACATAATTGACTTCCTGACTAAGATTTACAAAATAACCATAGATTGCTTCAATCCAACAATCTCTGTGGGATTCGACCCTTACTCACGTAAGGTATTACTTGGACGACCCAGTGCACTTGCTGGTCAGTGGTACGAGTTGTGAAAAGTGTGATTCACAATTCGTGCATCAAGTTTTTGGCGCCGTTGCCGGGGATTGTTCGTGTTTGAACAACTGACGGATTGTTTTGTTGCTTAGATTAGGAAAATTTTTCTTTTTGGTTTAGAGTCTCTTATTATTATTCTTGGTTAAAAATATCTTTCTTTAAAACAAGTGTTACATTTTCTGCCTAGTTGGCTAGAGCATTAGTCCAAGCCCGTGGCAGTTGGGTACACTCTTTTTAAAAATCTTTTTCATAAATAATATTTTCTCTATTAAATCCTGTGCCAAACTTTAAGTTTGGTGTTTTCTTGTTGATTTTCCTTAAAATTTTCGAAAAATTTTGGTGGTTTCCTAAAAATTTTAAGTTTGGTGTTCTTTCTTCATGTTCTTGTGTTCTTGTGAGTCTTCAAAGTGTTCTTGAGTTTTCCTTGTGTCTTGATCTTAAAATTTTTAAGTTTGGTGTTCCTTGGTGTTTTCCCTCCAAAATTTTCAAAAACAAGGAGCACTAGATCTAAAAATTTTAAATCTTGTGCTATCTTATTGTTTTTCTCTTTCCTCACTAAATTCAAAAATATCTTTTCTCTCTATTTTTAAAACAAATTTTTGAAAATTATTTTTAAAAAAAAAATCAGATTTTTTAAAAAAATTTAAAATCTTTTCCAAATCATATCTTTTTCAAAATCTCCTAACCACTTTCTCTCTCCTCACTTTTTCGAAAATCTTTTACTCATTTTTATTTATTCTATTTTGATTTATTTTATTTTCGAAATAAATTAATAAATAAATAAATAAA
>NC_029794.2:12548672-12549846 GCF_000816755.2 Arachis ipaensis | reverse complement strand
TGCAGCAAAGTTGCCAGTATTCTGGTCTTCCACAGGAAGAACCTACAGAGTTTCTGGCACAGTTTCTACAGATTGCTGACACAGTACATGATAAAGAAATAGATCAGGATGTTTACAGACTATTGCTGTTTCCATTTGCTGTAAAAGATCAAGCTAAGAGGTGGTTGAATAACCAACCTAAGGCCAGCATAAGGACATGGAAACAGCTGACAGAAAAATTCCTGAATCAATATTTCCCTCCAAAAAGGATGACACAGCTAAGGCTGGACATCCAAGGCTTTAAACAAGGAGATAATGAATCCCTTTATGATGCCTGGGAGAGATACAGAGAGATGCTACGAAAATGCCCCTCTGAAATGTTTTCAGAGTGGGTTCAGTTAGACATCTTCTACTATGGACTTGCAGAAGGAGCTCAGATGTCTCTAGATTACTCAGCTGGTGGATCTATCCACATGAGAAAGACAATTGAAGAGGCTCAAGAGCTCATTGATACAGTTGCCCGGAATCAGCATCTGTATCTAAGCAGTGACCCTTCCATGAAAGAAGAGGTTAAAACAACAACTGCTAAACTCAGTCCTGTAGAACAAGCTGCTGAATTCAATCAGCAATTGGACTTCCTAACAAGGCAGTTAGCCGAATTCAAAGATANTTTGAGCCTATGAATCCCCTTTTGTTCTGATGATAGCACATTACTCCCCTTAAGCAAAAAACCATTGATGTCCCTGAATTACTCTTTGATTAGCTTGGGTGGATTAGTGTGAAAATTCTAAGTGTGGGGAATTTTAGGTTGCATTGGTGATAAAGGCATGAACTCTTTGTGAAAAATCTTTTGGGCAATTAGGTAATGCTCATGCATTTTACTAATTAAAACATATGCATTCATAGTTATAAAAAAAACTTGTGCATAACAAAGTATGAATAAAAAGAGTAAATAAGGGATGCATATGCCATGTTTGAAAAGAAAATGCATGAGTGAAGTGAAATAGAAAAAAAAAAAGAGAAAATGGGTAGAAAGGTTGCATTATCATGTGTACATAGGTGATGTGGGATTAGGTGGACACTCAAGCTAATCAAAGAACTAATTCTTTAAGTTCACTTAACCATATTTCATCCTACCTAACCCTAGCCCCATTACATCCCTCTAAAGACCTCATGATACTTGTTATTCATGCAT
>NC_029794.2:12534910-12535918 GCF_000816755.2 Arachis ipaensis | reverse complement strand
GACCCTTACTCACGTAAGGTATTACTTGGACGACCCAGTGCACTTGCTAGTCATGTGTGCGAAATTGTAAGAGAGTAACAATTTTGTGCACCAAGTTTTTGGCGCCGTTGCCGGGGATTGTTCGTGTTTGGACAACTGACGGTTTATTTTGTTGCTTAGATTAGGAAAAAAAATTTTTTCTTTTTTTTGGTTTAGAGTCTTTTATTATTTATCCCTTGTTAAAATACTTTAAATTTATAGCTCAGTTAATTAGAACGTGGTGTTTATGTTCATGATAATTGGCTATCATATTTTTTAAAACCTTTTTCAAAAATAATTTTTCTATTAAATCCTGTGCCAAACTTTAAGTTTGGTGTTTTCTTGTTGATTTCCCTTTGGTTTTCGAAAATTTTGGTTGGGTTTTCTAAAAATTTTAAGTTTGGTGTTCTTTCTTCATGTTCTTGTGTTCTTGTGAGTCTTCAAAGTGTTCTTGAGTTTTCCTTGTGTCTTGATCTTAAAATTTTTAAGTTTGGTGTTCCTTGGTGTTTTCCCTCCAAAATTTTCAAAAACAAGGAGCATTAGATCTAAAAATTTTAAATCTTGTACTATCTTATTGTTTTTCTCTCTCCTCACTAAATTCAAAAATATCTTTTCAAAATATCTCTTCTAACTTCCTAACTTCTTATCTTTTCAAAATTTGTTTCAACTAACCAACTAACTTTTTGTGTTTCAACTTAACTTTTTGTTTGTTTCTTAACTTTTTCAAAACTACCTAACTAACTCTCTCTCTCTCTAATTTTCGAAAATATCTTCCCTCTTCCCTAAAAATTTCTTTTTTTTTTAACTAATTAATTTTTATTCTCTTTTACGAAAAAAAAAAAATTTTTTTTAATCTCAAAATTCAAATTCTTTTTAGTTATTTTATTTTATTTAAGTATTTACTTCTTATAAAATAAAATAAATAAAAAGATAAATCAGTCCAAGTTATATCCATACATCCATCATGGACATAAGTGGAAATGAACAGTC
>NC_029794.2:12533092-12533924 GCF_000816755.2 Arachis ipaensis | reverse complement strand
AAGGCATCAAAAATTCAAGAAATGAGCAACCCACCAAAGATTCACCTGAGGACAGTAAGAGCCCAGGGAAAAATAATTCTGGCGCTAAAACGCCAGAAAATGGGTGGAAGGCTGGCGCTGAACGCCCAGACCATGCCCAAAACTGGCGTTCAACGCCAGAAACAAGATAGAATTGGCGTTCAATGCCAGAAATGGGCAAGAATCTGGCGTTGAACGCCCAAATGGGGCAGAATCCAGCGTTGAACGCCCAAAAGGGGCACATTTCTGGCGTTCAGGCGCCAGGAACAGACAGTGAGCTGGCGTCTAAAGTCACTCCAGCTTCTGACTCTGGCACTCAATCGCCAGTGAGGGATCAGACACACACAAATGCTGATAACAACCCCTCCAAAAAGGCTTCTTCAACCACTTCTGTAAGCAATAAACCTGCAGCAACTAAGGTTGAAGAATATAAAGCCAAGATACCTTATCCTCAAAAACTCCGGAAAGAGGAGCAGGATAAGCAATTTGCTCGCTTTGCAGATTATCTCAGGACTCTTGAAATAAAGATTCCATTTGCAGAAGCACTTGAGCAAATACCTTCTTATGCCAAGTTCATGAAAGAGATCTTGAGTCATAAAAAGGAGTGGAGAGAAACAAAAAGAGTTCTCCTCACTGAAGAATGCAGTGCAGTCATTCTGAAAAGCTTTCCTGAAAAGCTTAAAGACCCTGGGAGTTTTCACCAAGACAGATCTTAGGGCAAGCATCAACCTAATACCTGCATCCACTATCAGAAAGCTTGGCTTAATTGAAGAAGTTAAACCAACCCGGCCAACCCGGAAACTTGCTGATGGTT
>NC_029794.2:12526820-12528722 GCF_000816755.2 Arachis ipaensis | reverse complement strand
AATATGAGACATGTTATTGATAATCTGAAAATCATAAAAATGATTCTTGAAGCAACAAACAGCAGCAAAGAACAAAGCTTGCAGAAAAAAAAATAGAAAGAAAAAGCAAGCAGAAAAAGCCAAAAGCTCTTAAAACCAAGAGGCAAGAGCAAACAGCCAATAACCCTTGAAACCAAAAGGCAAGGGCAAATAAAAAGGATCCCAAGGCTTTGAGCATCAGTGGATAGGAGGGCCTAAAGGAATAAAATCCTGGTCTAAGCGGCTAAACCAAGCTGTCCCTAACCATGTGCTTGTGGCGTGAAGGTGTCAAGTGAAAACTTGAGACTGAGCGGTTAAAGTCAAGGTCCAAAGCAAAAAGAAGAGTGTGCTTAAGAACTCTGGACACCTCTAATTGGGGACTTTAGCAAAGCTGAGTCACAATCTGAAAAGGTTCACCCAGTTATGTGTCTGTGGCATTTATGTATCCGGTGGTAATACTGGAAAACAAAGTGCTTAGGGCCACAGCCAAGACTCATAACGAAGCTGTGTTAAAGAATCATCACACTGAACTAGGAGAATCAATAGCACTATCTGAATTCTGAGTTCCTATAGATGCCAATCACTCTGAGCTTCAATGGATAAAGTGAGATGCCAAAACTGTTCGGAAGCAAAAAGCTACTAGCCCCGCTCATCTAATTAGAATCTGAGCTTCATGCAAAAAAACTCTGAGATATTATTGCTTCTCAACCTATTAGTCTTCTATTTTATTTGTCTAGTTGCTTGAGGACAAGCAACAGTTTAAGTTTGGTGTTGTGATGAGCGGATATTTTATACGCTTTTTGGGGATAATTTGTCTCAATTAAATGTCATAGAAGTATACAACTGATGAGCGGATATTTTATACGCTTTTTGGGGATAATTTCATATAGTTTTGAGTATGTTTTAGTTAGTTTTTAGTTTATTTCCAGTAGTTTTTAGGAAAAATTCATATTTCTGGACTTTACTATGAGTTGTGTGTTTTTCTATAATTTTAGGTATTTTTCTGGCTGAAATTGAAGGAGCTGAGCAAAAATCTGATTCAGGCTGAAAAAGGACTGCTGATGCTGTTGGATTCTGACCTCCCTGCACTCAAAGTGGATTTTCTGGAGCTACAGAACTCGAAATGGCGTGCTTCCAAATGAGTTGGAAAGTAGACATCCAGGGCTTTCCAGCAATGTATAATAGTCCATACTTTGCACAAGAATAGATGACGTAAACTGGCGTTCAACGCCAGTCTTCTGCCCAATTCTGGCGTCCAGCGCCAGAAAAGGATCAAAAACTGGAGTTGAACGCCCAAACTGGCACAAAAACTGGCGTTCAACTCCACAAATGGCCTCTGCACATGAATTGCTTAAAGTCTCAGTCCCAGCACACACCAAGTGGGCCCCAGCACACCAAGTGGGCCCCCAGAAGTGGATCTCTGCATCATCCATCATAGTCCACTCATATTTTGTAACCCTAGGCTACTGGTTTAGTATTTAAACAACTTTTAGAGACTTATTTTGTATCTCATGACATTTCAGATCTAAACTTTGTATTCTCTGACAGCATGAGTCTCTAAACCTCATTGTTGGGGGTGAGGAGCTCTGCTGTGTCTCGATGAATTAATGCAAGTATTTCTGTTTTCCATTCAAACACGCTTGTTCCTATCTAAGATGTTCATTCGCGCTTAACTGTGATGGAGGTGATGATCTGTGACATTCATCACCTTCCTCAAACCATGAACGTGTGCCTGACAACCACCTCCGTTCTATATCCGATTGAATGAGTATCTCTTAGATTCCTTAATCAGAATCTACGTGGTATAAGCTAGAACTGATGGCAGCATTCATGAGAATCCAGAAAGTCTAAACCTTGTCTGTGGTATTCCGAGTAGGATTCAAG
>NC_029794.2:12519804-12525987 GCF_000816755.2 Arachis ipaensis | reverse complement strand
GATGATCCAGACTCCTTCAACAGGAGGATGATGAGAGTAGACATTGGCCTGGATAAGATTCTAGAAGACATATGTATCCCTGGAGCCAGGTGGACTACCAACACAAAGGGCGTCCCAAATCAACTCAAGAGGGAGGATCTCAAACCAGTTGCCAGAGGATGGCTGGACTTCATTGGGTGTTCTCTGTTGCCCACTAGCAACCATTCTGAAGTCACAGTTAAAAGAGCAGTGATGATTCATTGCATCATGACTGGGAAGGAAGTGGAGGTTCATCAGCTGATTTCCACTGAACTCTACAAGATAGCTAATAAAAATTCAAGAGAGGCCAGGTTGGCTTATCCAAGCGTGATTTCTCTGCTCTGCAAGGACGCTGGAGTCAAGATGGGAATAACTGAATATATCCTAATTGAAAAGTCTATCACCAAGGCATCAATGGAGAGATAACAAGCACAGGAGGATCCTATCAAAAAGAGAGCACAGGAATTCCTCCCAGAGATTCCTCAAGCAGAATATTGGGAATATCTTGAGACGTCTATCACCAAGATACAAGAAGCTATGGAGCAAATAATAAAACAACAGAAGGAACACAGTCAAATGCTGACCCATATGTTTAAAGAACAAGAGGAGCAGGGACGTGACTTAAGGGAACTGAAGCGCCAAAAGTCTTCTGTAATACCAAGCCTCCCAAGGATCAGAGGAACTCCCATACCCCCAGAATAAAGGTTTCTAATTTCCAATTTCTGCCTTAACTCTGTGACAGTGTCCTTATAAAAAGTTTACCTTAGAAGTCATATAATAGTAATTAGTATCTATTTGATTTTATCTCCAATTAAGCTATAGTTTATTTTTCTCATCATCATTAAACATGAATAAAATAGTAGATCTTTTGAATAAGAAGCAATAAAATTTCGAGTTTAAAAAAAGAAATTCTAATTGGTTAAATGTGGTGGCAATACTTTCTGTCTTCTGAATGAATGCTTGAACAGTGCATATGTCTTTTGTAAGGTATTACTTGGACGACCCAGTGCACTTGCTGGTCATGTGTGCGAAATTGTAAGAGAGTAACAATTTTGTGCACCAACAACCTTGTTGGGAAAGTGAAATAGTTTAAAAACAAAGTTTAAGTTATAAAATAGGGCGTGTGCGTGCGCACGCCCAAGAGACTTTTTAAACGTGTGCGTACGCATAGGGGTGTGCGTACGCACAGGTACAAATTTTTATAATTCTGTTCACTCGCACAAGCTATGCTAGCGCCCTCAACAGATTGCCTTTCCTAACTTGTGCGTACGCAGAGGGCTGTGCGTGCACACAGGTTGTAATTCTTCATTGGATATGTGCGCGCACAAGTTGTGCTAGCGCTCTAAACAGGAAGCATTCCCTGCCTGTGCTTACACACAGGGCTGTGCGTGTGCACAGGTTTAAATTTTTGTAGGAGTGTGCGTGCGCACATACCAGAAATCACAAAATTCTGCAACTTTGCTGAATTTCAGATTTTGATACCAAACTTTGAATGATCATAACTTCATATACAAAAATCCAAATTTTACAAACTTTATATCAATTCGAAGAATTTTCAATAAGCTTTAATTTCAAACAATTTTCAACAAATTTTGAAAACTGAGGTATAATTTATGATCAAACAAAGTTCACGAGAAACCAACTTTTACCAAAAGTTCACAAATTACCAATTTCCCAATTTTCATAACTCAAACCAACCAAAACCAAATAAAACCACTCTAAACTCCATTTTTCATCAAAATCTACCCTTTTCAACATATTGCACCATTCTTACTAATTTTTCCTTCACCTTTCATTATTCTCAACCTCAACATCAAATGTATAACATTATAATCAATCCTCATTCACATTTTCCACCCACATTACCATTTCATCAATCTCAACATCGCATATATCATTACCATTCACTTTTCAATCTACACAATCATTCATCATTATCATATCATCATCAATCATCATAATTACTCAAATTCATCAACCTATCATAAATCATCATACATCATCATTCAACAACTCAACAATCATTTTAATTCAAACCTATCCTATGGGTCACTATCCTAAGTGTCCATGAATATTATATACTACATAGAAGAAACTAAAACCATACCTTGGCCAATTCCCAATATGAACCAAAACCCCAAATTGAGCTCAAGCAAGCTTCCAACCACAATCCAAGCCACCAACAATCACCAACAAGCTCCAACAATTTCCAATAATCACAACTTCAAGCTATAACACACATAATTTACAATAATTCAACCTAGGGCTCATTATAATTGAAATTTCACAAGAGTTCAAGACCTCTTACCTTTTCCAACAGTTTTGATGACCAAAATCCAATGCTAATCAAAGGCTAGAGTGTACCTAAACACCCCAAAATCACAAAATCTCACTTAATCCAAAGCCCTAAATTTTCAAAATTTTGAAGAGCAATGATAAACCCCATTTGTAGGGTTTATCTTGTGCTTAATTTAGGGGATTTTATGACCTTTTACCCACATTTATTCAATGAAATAGCATGGTTTCATGATTGTCTCCTAAATTGTGCTTAAGTGTGAAAGCATGCTTTTTAGGCCCTTAATTGTCAATTTTGATTCACTTTTGATTCCACTAGATGCCTTGATGTATTTGTTAGTGATTTCAGATTGGAAAGGCTAGGAATGGATCAAAGGAATGAAGAGAAAAGCATGCAAAGTAGAGAAATCATGGAAATCAAGGATTGGGAGAAATTCACTCCACGCGCACGCGCAGCAGACGCGCACGCGTGAAATGTTGAGTCGCATGGCGACGCGTACGCGTACATGGCGCGTACGCGTGGATGGAAAATTTTCAAGCGACGTGTACGCATGACGTGCGCGTACGCGTCGATGTTCGCACATGACCCACTTAAAGTGAATCCGCTGGGGGCGATTTCTGGGCTTCCCAGGCCCAATTCCAACTCATTTCTGATGCTATTTAACCCAAGGAATGAAGGGGGGATCACATCATCTAGACACATTAGTTTAGTTCAGTTTACTTTTGGAGGGAAAGTTAGTTTTAGAGAGAGAAGCTCTCACTTCTCTCTAGAATTAGGATTAGATTAGATCTAGATTAGAATTTCTTAGATATAGGTTTAATTCATGCTTTGATTTGCTTTTCCTTTTGTAATTCTTCTTCTTCTACCTTTCCTCTCTCTAGTTTAGCATTTAATTCTTGTAATTCTCTACTTTTATGTTGATGTATTTTTGTTTCTTCTATTTCTCTTTTAATGCAAATTATGATTCATGTTCCTTTATTGTTGAATTGCTTGGTTGTTGTTCAATTCGTTTTATTTTCCTCTTATGCCTTCCAAGTGTTTGATAAAATGCTTGGTTGGATTTTAGTATAGATTTTTCTCCTCTTGGCCTAGGTAGAGTAAATAGTGACTCTTGAGTATCTAATGCATTTGTTGATTGAATATTAGAAGTTGCTAGTTGATTTGAATGCCTCTAAAGCTAGTCTTTCCTTAGGAGTTGATTAGGACTTGAGGAATCAAATTGATTTATCCACTTGACTTTCCTCCATGGTTAGAGGTTAAATAAGTGGGAGCAATGGACAATTTGTTATCACAATTGAAGAGGATAACTAGGATAGGACTTCCAATTCTCATACCTTGCCAAGAGCTTTTCTAGTTGTTAGTTTATTTCCTTTACCATTTACTTCTCTTGTTTCTCATAAAAAACCCCAAAACATACCTCATAACCAATAACAAGAATACTTTATTGCAATTTCTAGGGAGAACGAACTGAGGTTTAAATACTTCGGTTTATAATTTTAGGGGTTTGTACTTGTGACAAACAAATTTTTGTATGAAAGGATTATTGTTGGTTTAGAAACTATACTTACAATGAGATTTCATTTGTGAAATTCTAAACCGTCAAAAATTAATTCATCAAGGAGAACTGAAAAAAGATTTCGTGGTTACCTCACCAGTTTCTTGGATGGGTTTGTAGAGTTCTTCGCAAGGAACGCATGGCCGCAAAGGGTGCGGCGATCGGAGCTCTATAGCTCAAGATATGAGCTTGAGAAGATGATGGTGAATAGTGCTCATGGGGTTTCTTCTTCCTCTCTTCCTTTCAGCATGAATGTGTGTGTTTAAGTGTATAGTGTGCTGAAATGGGTCTTTAATGAGGGCTTATATATATGTTGCGCTTGGGCTTGGTCCAATGATAAACCACTATTTTATGGTTTATCTTGTGCTAATTTGAGTATTTTTTATCAACTCTTTACTCACTTATTCATATAAATTGCATGGTTTTACATTTTTCTTCCTAATTTTGTTCTATAATTGGAAACTTGCTTTCCAAGCCTTTAAATTACCAAATATTAATTCCCTTTGATGCCATTCGATGCTGTGATATGTGTGTTAAGTGATTTCAGGCTCTATAGGGCAGGAATGACTTAGAGGATGGAAAGCAAGCATGCAAAGGTGGAAGGAATACAAGAAGTTGAAGGAGTTGCTAAGCTGTCCAACCTGACCTCTTCGCACTCAATTGACCATAACTTGAGTTATAGAAGTCCAAATGAGGTGGTTTTAGTTGCGTTGGAAAGCTAACATCCGGGGCTTCGCAATGATATATAATTTAACATAGTTTCCTCGAAAATAAGTGACACGCATGCGTGGATCACGCGCACGCGTGACTTGGAGAAAATTCAATCCATGCGTACGCGTGACTTTGCCGCGTGCTGGACGTATCAGAAATCGCTGGGGGAAATTTCTGGGCTATTTTTGACCCAGTTTTCGGCCCAAAAAACACAGGTTAGAGGCTATAAAGTGGGAAAATCCATTCATTCAATCATACAACTTTCATACACATAATTTTAGGCTTTAGATGTAGTTTTCTAGAGAGAGAGGCTCTCTCCTCTCTCTTAGGTTTTAGGATTTAAGATTTCTTCTGCATTCCAGGTTCAATATTCCTTTAATTTAATTTCTCTTCTACTTTTATTTATTCTAGTGCTTTGATTTATCTATCTCATTTGTTAATTACTTATTTTTCTAATTTAGTTTATGAACCTTCCAATGTTATAATTGATTTTATATTTAATACAAATTGAGGTATTTCAGATTTATGATTTTAATTTAGCTTTTTACATTCTTACTTGAATTGATTAATTGGTGACACTTGAGTTATCAAACTCCATTGTTGATTGATAATTAGAATTTGTTGGTTGATTTGGATCCCTCTAAAGCTAGTCTTTCCTTAGGAGTTGACTATGACTTGAGGAATCCCATTAATTTGTCCACTTGACTTTCCTTTATTTAGTAAGGGTTAACTAAGTAGGAGTAATGAACAATTTTCATCACAATTGATAAGGATAACTAGGATGGGATTTCCAGTTTTCATATCTTGCTAAGAGCTTTATTAGGTATTATTTTAATTCTTGCAATTTACTTTTCCTGTTCATTATTCAAAAACCCTAAAAAGATAATCTTCCACAACCAATAATAAATACACCTCCCTACAATTCCTTGAGAGACGACCCGAGGTTTAAATACTTCGGTTATCAATTTTATTAGAGGTTTGTTACTTGTGACAACCAAAAGTTTTGCACGAAAGGATTCTTTGTTGGTTTAGAAACTATACTTTCAACGAGACTTTATTTGTGAATTTCTTTACCATCAAAGAAATCAGTTCGTCAAAATGGCGCCATTGTAGGGGAATTGTGAACGTCTGCCTTATTATTGGTTATTGTAAATATTTTCTTTTTCGTTTCTTTGTTAGTGTTTCTAGTTTTAGGAGTTTATTTTCATTAATTTCTATTAGTTTTTATTTCTTTAGCTACTATGAATTCTCACCCCTCTGGTTTCAAGTTTGGTTCCAATGTTGTTGTAAGGAATGGAAGCTATGAATTGTGAACATTATTGGTTATTGTAAATATTTTCTTTTTCGTTTCTTTGTTAGTGTTTCTAGTTTTAGGAGTTTATTTTCATTAATTTCATTAATTTCTTATTTCTTTTGCTACTATGAATTCTCACCCCTCTGGCTTAAAGTTTGATTCCAATGTTGTTGTAAGGAATGGAAGCTATAATGAGAACATGCATCAAGGTTAGAACAATCAAAGATGGGAGGAGCCACAAGGATTTGATCAACCCTCATGGCAACAACCACCTCCAATGGACTGTCAACAACCATTCTGTGATGCATA